>NC_081230.1:2663863-2806363 GCF_902713425.1 Acipenser ruthenus
CAAGAGTCCAGAGCCCTAACCACTACTCCACACTGCTGCCCTAATACAAATGCATAGATTAGGGAAAGGGTACAAAATAATATCCAAGTGTTTGGATATCCCAGTGAGCACAGTTGGATCAATAATCAGGAAGTGGAAGCTGCATCACACCACCCAGGCACTGCCAAGAAAAGACCGTCCCTCAAAACTCAGTGCTCAAACAAGAAGGAGACTTGTGAGAGAAGCCACAGAGAGGCCAACAATCACTTTGAAGGAGCTACAGAGTTCAGTGGCTGGGAGTGGAGTAATGGTGCACCAGTCAACCATATCAAGAGCTCTGCATAACACTGGCCTGTATGGGAGGGTGGCAAGAAAGAAGCCATTACTCAAAAAGTACCATCTGAAAGCACGTCTGGAGTTTGCCAGAAAGCATGAGAGTGACCCAGCTGCGATGTGGGAAAAGGTTTTGTGGTCAGATGAGACCAAGATAGAGCTTTTTGGCCAAAACTCAAAGCGCTATGTGTGGCGCAAACCTAACACTGCCCATGCCTCAAGACACACCATCCCTACAGTGAAGTATGGTGGTGGCAGCATCATGCTGTGGGGATGCTTCTCATCAGCAGGGACTGGGCATCTTGTTAAAATTGAAGGAAAAATGGATGGAGCAAAATACAGGGAAATACTGTGAGAGAACCTGCTTCAGTCCAGTAAAAACCTGAAGCTTGGGAGGAAATTCAACTTTCAGCAGGACAATGATCCAAAGCACAAGACCAAAGCAACATTGGAGTGGCTCAAGAACAAATAGGTGAATGTCCTACAGTGGCCGGGTCAAAGTCCTGATCTCAATCCCATTGAGAATCTGTGGCACTATTTGAAAATTGCGGTCCACAAGCGTTGTCCAACCAACCTGAACAACCTGGAGCAAATCTGCCAAGAAGAATGGGCCAAAATCACTCTGACACTGTGTGCAAAGCTGTTACATACTTACCCCAAAAGACTTAAAGCTGTTATTGCAGCGAAAGGTGGCTCTACCAAATATTAATGTGTGGGGGTTGAATACTTATGCAAGCAAGATATTTCAGTTTTTTTTATTTTTCTTAAAAATATTTCCCAACATAAAACCAATGTCACCTTACAATAATTGAGTTTGTGTTTCAGTGTTTTAAAATAAAATATCAAACAGAATGAAATTTCAATGTACCATTTGTAATTCAGTAATATGAGAGAATTGGTCAGGGGTCTGAATACTTTTGCAAGGCACTGTATGTGTGTGTGTGTGTATATATATATATATATATATATATATATATATATATATATATATATCTATCCTCTTGAGAGCTAATATATTGCAAATATATAAAAACAAGTTTTTATCTTTTTAATATTTCAAATATGTAAAAAGATTAACAGATTTTACAAAATAGAACCAAAACAAGTTCTTGGAGTTGCAGTATAAAGAAGTGAACCTTCTTTGCTGATTAATAATTTGCATTGTCTCTGCATGTTAATAAGTAAATGTAATACAGGATCTGGAGAGAGAGAAAGAAAAGACTTGAAGTGTTTTGTTTACAACTTTACATTGGAGGGCTACAGAGTTCCAGTCTACGAGACCACTGGTGAGCATTTTCCACTTTCAAACCTTCCAGCTGACACTTTATTCTGGTCAGGGTTGGCCATTTTTTTGATTGAAAAAAAAAAAAAAAGAATAAAAAGGGATTTATTTGATATAAATTATGGAAACATTTTAGGGGTAGGGGTACCTAATGTTCTTAGGGTGTTGCAAATAGTAATTTGTGAATAGTTACTGTACATAGCACGTCACGGAGCTCATAGCAAAACAAATAATGTGATATCTTGTAACAACTGTAAGTCACCCTGGATAAGGGCGTCTGCAAATAAATAAATACATAAATAAATAAATAAATAAATAAATAAATAATAATAATAATAATAATAATAATAATAATAATTAGCCCCCTCCACCATTAGATAAGGTTTCTTACCTTGGTCGTGTTTTCTGCAAGCTGCTTTACAGATCCATTTTCATTTGTTCAAATATTTTTTTAACTAAACACTTCAATGTGAAGCGATGTTTTGGAATTTTGTCGGCTGCCTGACTGGTTTTGCCGTTTCCAGTCATTTCTGATTTTAACCTCGTTCACTTGATGCAGCACCAATCATTACATTTGTATTTTATTTAATTTTGGAACACATACAAATTCCAGATTCAAACTTCTCATGTGCTACCGGTACTTCAGGGACTCTTGCAGACAGGTCCAGTATTTTCATAAGTTTTGATCTGTAACGCAATTAAGTAGGACCTGTAAATTGACAAAATGATTAAATAAATACATATATTTTAAGCAGAATGAACATATTGATTGTATAATGATGATATAATGCGGGGGCCCATGTGCAACATCTCCATCAATTTAAAAGTCTAATTACACGCAAATACATACATACATACGTATATATATATATATATATATATATATATATATATATATATATATATATATAATTATATAGACACACACACACCTCTGCATTGTTTCAAATATCAAGTTGCTCTTGTAAAGCTAATTTATTCCATTGTGATTTTATATTTTTTGTGTTTTGTTTAATAAATTGCGAATGGATTTTTTTTTTAAACAGTAATGAATTGGTGGCGTGTTGTTGTCTTTATTTGTGTTGTCTATTCATAAATAATTAGATCAATTAAAGCAATTAAGACCTGAAGTTGTAATGAAAACCAAAAACGCTTCGGCCATCGAATACTGGATTTGACTAACCTTGTCATATAGATTAATTTTTTCTGTATAAAAACAATTTGTTCACTTCACTATTTATTTTTCGCTGGCACATCAGGTCTTACTTTTAGCTTCTTCCCTTTTTAGTTTTTTCAGGAGACTCATGTGTTTTACAATTGGCACGTAGGCAATTACAATATACAGTGCCTATAGAAAGTCTACATCCCCTTTCAAAATGTTCAACTTTTGTTGCCTTATAGCCTGGAATTAAAATGCATTAAAATACTTTTTTTTCATTGATCTACACATCCTACCCCACAACTTCCAAGTGAAAAATATATTCTAGAAATTTGTAGAAAATTAATTAAAAATAAAAACTGATATAGCTTGGTTGGGTAAGTGTCCCCCTTGTAATAGCAATCCTAGATTAGCTCAGGTGTAACCAATTGCCTTCAAAATCACACACCAAGTTAAGTGGCCTCCACATGTGTTAAATTGTAGTGATTCACATCATTTCAGGATAAATTCAGCAGTTCCTGTAGGTTCCCTCTGCTGGGCAGTGCATTTCAAAGCAAAGACTCAACCATGAGCACCAAGGCGCTTTCAAAAGAACTCCGGGACAAAGTTGTTGAAAGACACAGATCAGGGGATGGGTATAAAAAAAAATATCAAAGGCCTTGAATATCCCTTGGAGCATGGTCAAGACGATTAAGAAGTGGAAGGTGTATGGCACCACCAAGACCCTACCTAGATCAGGCCGTCCCTCCAAACTGGATGACCAAGCAAGAAGGAGACTACCAGAGACTACCAGAGAGGCTACCATACCGGTCAGAGAGGCTACCAAGAGGTCAATGGCAACATTGCAAGAGCTACAGACTTTTATGGCCACGACTGGTCAAAGTGTGCATGTGACAACAATATCCCAAGCACTCCACACATCTGGCCTGTATTTTACTCAAGAAAGACCACCTTGAATCCTGTTTGAAGTATGCAAAAAAAGCACAGGAGATTCTGTAGCCATGTGGCAAAACTTTTGTGGTCTGACGAAACTAAGATTGAACTTTTTGGCCTAAATTCAAAGCGTTATGTTTGGCACAAACCCAACACAGCGCATCACCCAAAGAACACCATCCCTACTGTGAAGCATGGTGGTGGCAACATCATGTTATGGGGATGTTTCTCATCGGCAGGGACTGGGGCACTTGTCAGGATAGAAGGGAAAATGAATGGAGCAAAGTACAGAGAAGTCCTTGAGGAAAACCTGCTGCCCTCTGCATGACAATGACCCAAAGCACACAGCCAGAGCTACACTGGAGTGGCTAATGGACAAAAAGGTAAATGTCATTGAGTGGCCCAGTCAGAGACCAGACCTAAATCCAATCGAAAATTTGTGGCATTACTTGAAGATTGCTGTCCATCAACGCTTCCCAAGGAACATGACAGAGCTTGAACAGTTTTGTAAAGAAGAATGCACACCTAGATTTGGCAATATTTGACCAAAGTTGGTAGAGACCTATCCCAACAGACTCACAGCTGTAATTGCTGCCAAAGGTGCTTCCATGAAGTATTAACTCAGGGCGGTGGAGACTTATCCAATTATGATCTTTCAGGTTTGTATTTATAATATATAATCTTTTTCTCAATAAAAACTTTTTTCCCCTTAACAGTGTAGAGTAGCGTGTGTAGATAAGTGGAAGAAAATCCTCATTTAAATGCATGAAACTCTGAGGCACTGACACAACAAAATGTGAAAAAAGTTCAAGGGGGTGTCGACTTTCTATAGGCACCGTATATATATATATATATATATATATTGTAACGTAGCGGGTTGTGAGAGACAGCAGGGAGGGGGTTAAGACCTCCCTGCGAAAGAAATACACCTTTTTGTTTGATTGTTCTGTTTTTTCAGTTAATTAGTTTAGTTTATTGTATTTGTTTGTTTAATTGTTTAATTGTTTTATTGTTAATTATCATCCGCACCTGGGCGTTATTGGGAAATTAGGCCCAGGTGCGGGGTTTAAAAGGAGAGCAGGCAGTCTGCTCGGGGCTGCTAAGGAGAAGGAGGCAGAAGGGAGTGCTCTGCTTCCTGGCAGTCCCGAGGTAAAAGGTATAGTGCAAACCTGTGTGGTTAAGCTTTGGGACAGGGAAACGGCTTAGCCGTCCTGTGTAGTTAGGTTCCTGCGTGTGTAGTTAGTGCTCGGAAAGAGCTAGGTGTTTGTTTTGTGTTTGTTTTATTTTGTGTTATTAAAAAAATAGCGCGTCAGCGCTGAAAATCCAATTTCTGTGTGCTGGGTCAAGTTTTTAAAGGGGCAACGAACCCGAGTGGGTGAGACCTTTTACATATGGTGGCAGAGAGTGTGGGCGCCCCTACGACCCAGAGAAAGATGGATTTATGGGACCTGATCGAGCAGGTCAATAGAAATGCCACTGCTCAGAAGGAGCAGCTGGAGAGATGGGAGAGAGAGATGGGGTTGGCTCCAGTGAAGAAAAGGGAGCCAACAGAATTGGAGCTGCTGCTCCAAGAATGGGAGCAGGCTAGCGGAGCTCCGCAGCCTCCCGAGCCAGAGGGGGAGGAGCCGCCGCTGCCAGAGCCCAGAGGGGAGGAGCTGCCGCTGCCAGAGCCCAGAGGGGAGGAGCTGCCGCTGCCAGAGCCCAGAGGGGAGGAGCTGCCGCTGCCAGAGCCCAGAGGGGAGGAGCTGCCGCTGCCAGAGCCCAGAGGGGAGGAGCTGCCGCTACCAGAGTCCAGAGGGGAGGAGCTGCCGTTGACAGAGCCTAGAGGGGAGGAGCCGCTGCTTCTGGAGCCCGGGGAGGAGGTGGAAAGCATACCTCCACCACAGCCCCGACCACCACCCCTACGGTCCAGTCCAGTGCTGCTGCGTCCAGTCCCTCACTCCTTGCTCCAGGACACCCGGCCGGTCTTCCTGGACCTTCCTGCGCTGGACCTAGAGCCCAGGAGTCTGCAGCACTGGCCACAGCTTTGCCCCTGGTTCCCTGCTCCGCTCTCCCCGAGCACCCAGACGTCGCTGGGCTGCTGCCAGACGTCGCTGTCAATCCCCCTGTTCGCTGCTTCGCTTCCCCTGGGTGATCGGACATCACTGCGCTGGTTCCCAGGGGAAGATCTCTGTCCACTGCTGCATCCTCCAGTGCCACGGTCTACGCTCCGGTCGCCCCTGTCGAACCGTTGGGTCCCCTTGTCGCCGGTGTGCGGTCCTTACCTGGCTGAGCCGGGATGTGGACCGATCCACCCTCAAGCCTGCCCGTGGAAGAGGGCAAGAAAGGACATTTATGGACTTGAGGGTGGGTGGTTGTGTTTTAGGGGAGGAGGTGGCCGTCTCGTGGCCTGTGTCTTGTAAAGACAAGAGGGGAGGTGTGTAACGTAGCGGGTTGTGAGAGACAGCAGGGAGGGGGTTAAGACCTCCCTGCGAAAGAAATACACCTTTTTGTTTGATTGTTCTGTTTTTTCAGTTAATTAGTTTAGTTTATTGTATTTGTTTGTTTAATTGTTTAATTGTTTTATTATTAATTATCATCCGCACCTGGACGTTATTGGGAAATTAGGCCCAGGTGCGGGGTTTAAAAGGAGAGCAGGCAGTCTGCTCGGGGCTGCTAAGGAGAAGGAGGCAGAAGGGAGTGCTCTGCTTCCTGGCAGTCCCGAGGTAAAAGGTATAGTGCAAACCTGTGTGGTTAAGCTTTGGGACAGGGAAACGGCTTAGCCGTCCTGTGTAGTTAGGTTCCTGCGTGTGTAGTTAGTGCTCGGAAAGAGCTAGGTGTTTGTTTTGTGTTTGTTTTATTTTGTGTTATTAAAAAAATAGCGCGTCAGCGCTGAAAATCCAATTTCTGTGTGCTGGGTCAAGTTTTTAAAGGGGCAACGAACCCGAGTGGGTGAGACCTTTTACAATATATATATATATATATATATATATATATATATATATATATATATATATATATATATATATATATATCCTCTTGAGAGCTAATATATTGCAAATATATAAAAACAGATTTTACAAAATAGAACCAAAACAAGTTCTTGGAAATACTGTTTAGCCGAATAGAAAGAGGAAATTAAATTATCACTTCCTTAGAGAGAAGAAGGAGAGGGGGGGGAGGAGGAGGAGGGAGGGGGGATGCAGGGCCATGCAGCGTGGGTGGGACACGTTTGCGGGGGGGGGGGGGGGGGGGGGTAATGAGTGGATTGTTATTTGTCTAAAGGTGGATTTTAAAGAAGGGTTGTCGAAATATGATTGGTTGAAAGTGGCTAGAATGAAGGTCGGGGGATGTTTATGTTGCAGTATAAAGAAGTGAACCTTCTTTGCTGATAAATAATTTCTATTGTCTCTGCATGTTAAGAAGTAAATGTAATACAGGATCCGGAGAGAGAGAAAGAAAAGACTTGAAGTGTTTTGTTTACAACTTTACATTGGAGGGCTACAGAGTTCCAGTCTACGAGACCACTGGTGAGCATTTTCCACTTTCAAACCTTCCAGCTGACACTTTATTCTGGTCAGGGTTGGCCATTTTTTTGATTGAAAAAAAAAAAAAGAATAAAAAGGGATTTATTTGATATAAATTATGGAAACATTTTAGGGGTAGGGGTACCTAATGTTCTTAGGGTGTTGCAAATAGTAATTTGTGAATAGTTACTGTACATAGCACGTCACGGAGCTCATAGCAAAACAAATAATGTGATATCTTGTAACAACTGTAAGTCACCCTGGATAAGGGCGTCTGCTAAAAAATAAATAAATAAATAAATAAATAAATAAATAAATAAATAATAATAATAATAATAATTAGCCCCCTCCCCCATTAGATAAGGTTTCTTACCTTGGTCGTGTTTTCTGCAAGCTGCTTTACAGATCCATTTTCATTTGTTCAAATATTTTTTTAACTAAACACTTCAATGTGAAGCGATGTTTTGGAATTTTGTCGGCTGCCTGACTGGTTTTGCCGTTTCCAGTCATTTCTGATTTTAACCTCGATCACTTGATGCAGCACCAATCATTACATTTTTTTTTAATTTCATTTTGGAACACATACAAATTCCAGTTTCAAACTTCTCATGTGCTACCGGTACTTCAGGGACTCTTGCAGACAGGTCCAGTATTTTCATAAGTTTTGATCTGTAACGCAATTAAGTAGGGCCTGTAAATTGACAAAATGATTAAATAAATACATGTATTTTAAGCAGAATGAACATATTGATTGTATAATGAGGATATAATGCGGGGGCCCATGTGCAACATCCCCATCAATTTAAAAGTCTAATTACACGCATATACATACATACATACGTATTTATATATATATACATACATACATACATACGTATTTATATATATATATAATTATATAGACACACACACACACACACACACCTACCTCTGCATTGTTTCAAATCTCAAGTTGCTCTTGTAAAGCTAATTTATTCCATTGTGATTTTATATTTTTTGTGTTTTGTTTAATAAATTGCGAATGGATTTTTTTTTTTAAACAGTAATGAAACGGTGGCGTGTTGTTGTCTTTATTTGTGTTGTCTATTCATTAATAATTAGATCAATTAAAGCAATTAAGACCTGAAGTTGTAATGAAAACCAAAAACGCTTCGGCCATCGAATACTGGATTTGACCAACCTTGTCATAAAGATGATTTTTTTTTCTGTATAAAAACAATTTGTTCACTTCACTATTTATTTTTCGCTGGCACATCAGGTCTTTCTTTTAGCTTCTTCCCTTTTTAGTTTTTTCAGGAGACTCTTGTGTTTTTTTTCGGGTGCACTGGTTGGCACTTACAGTACAAGCAGTTCTTGGTTAAACATTTGTTTTCAGAAACGAAAACTTTTAAAATATCTTTTTAAACTATCATAAAATATCAGGACAGGGTGGATACATTTTCCGAAAACTGTGTTTACATGACTTTTGATATCGGAATTAGTTTTCCGAAAAATATCTGAATTCTTATGCTCATGTAAACGCTTTGGTTGTATTAGCCCCTTAGGGACCCAGGTATTTTGCCTGTTATATTTTTACTATTGTTAGATTTGTGGCTAGAATTCTTTAACTATCCCCAAATACAAAAAAAATCTTTATCTAATTTATCAGAAAACAGGTCTTTGTAGCTTCGATATCGTTGTTTCTCTTATTTTGTGTAAAAATGTTTGTTTACTGCACTGAGGTAGGGCTGTCTTCAGTGCAGCAGCAACACTCTTAAACACTGGCATTCAAGACTATCTCCTAATGTGGGCATCTACCGTAAATACACAAGTAAGACCTCGTTTTAAACCTCAGAATCTCCTCTTTCCAATGACGTATGGCATATAAACAGTAATGAAACGGTGGCGTGTTGTTGTCTTTATTTGTGGTGTCCTTGTCTACTCTTAAAAACCTATTCATAAATAATTAGATCAATTAAAGCAATTAAGACCTAAAGTTGTAATGAAAACCAAAAACGCTTCGGCCATCGAATACTGGATTTGACCAACCTTGTCATATAGATTAATTTTTTTCTGTATAAAAACAATTTGTTCACTTCACTATTTTTTTTTCGCTGGCACATCAGGTCTTACTTTTAGCTTCTTCTCTTTTTAGTTTTTTCAGTAAACCCATGTGTTTTACAATTGGTACGTAGACAATTACAATATACAGTGCCTATAGAAAGCCTACATCCCCTTTCAAAATGTTCAACTTTTGTTGCCTTATAGCCTGGAATTAAAATGCATTAAAATACTTTTTTTTCATTGATCTACACATCCTACCCCACAACTTCCAAGTGAAAAAAATATTCTAGAAATGTGTAGAAAATTAATTAAAAATAAAAACTGATATAGCTTGGTTGGGTAAGTGTCCCCCTTGTAATAGCAATCCTAGATTAGCTCAGGTGTAACCAATTGCCTTCAAAATCACACACCAAGTTAAGTGGCCTCCACATGTGTTAAATTGTAGTGATTCACATCATTTCAGGATAAATTCAGCAGTTCCTGTAGGTTCCCTCTGCTGGGTAGAGAATTTCAAAGCAAAGACTCAACCATGAGCACCAAGGCGCTTTCAAAAGAACTCTGGGGCAAAGTTGTTGAAAGACACAGATCAGGGGATGGGTATAAAAAAATACCAAAGGCCTTGAATATCCCTTGGAGCATGGTCAAGACGATTAAGAAGTGGAAGGTGTATGACACCACCAAGACCCTGCCTAGATCAGGCCGTCCCTCCAAACTGGATGACCAAGCAAGAAGGAGACTACCAGAGACTACCAGAGAGGCTACCAAGAGGTCAATGGCAACATTGCAAGAGCTACAGACTTTTATGGACACGACTGGTCAAAGTGTGCATGTGACAACAATATCCCAAGCACTCCACACATCTGGCCTGTATTTTACTCAAGAAAGACCACCTTGAATCCTGTTTGAAGTATGCAAAAAACGCACAGGAGATTCTGTAGCCATGTGGCAAAAATTTTGTGGTCTGACGAAACTAAGATTGAAGTTTTTGGCCTAAATTCAAAGCGTTATTTTTGGCACAAACCCAACACAGCGCATCACCCAAAGAACACCATCCCTACTGTGAAGCATGGTGGAGGCAACATCATGTTATGGGGATGTTTCTCATCGGCAGGGACTGGGGCACTTGCCAGGATAGAAGGGAAAATGAATGGAGCAAAGTACAGAGAAGTCCTTGAGGAAAACCTGCTGCCCTCTGCAAGAAAGCTGAAACTGGGACGGAAGTTCACCTTTCAGCATGACAACGACCCAAAGCACTCAGCCAGAGCTACACTGGAGTGGCTAAGGAACCAAAAGGTAAATGTCATCGAGTGGCCCAGTCAGAGACCAGACCTAAATCCAATCGAAAATTTGTGGCATTACTTGAAGATTGCTGTCCATCAACGCTCCCCAAGAAACATGACAGAGCTTGAACAGTTTTGTAAAGAAGAATGGTCAAATATTGCCAAATCTAAGTGTGCAAAGTTGGTAGAGACCTATCCCAACAGACTCACAGCTGTAATTGCTGCCAAAGGTGCTTCCATGAAGTATTAACTCAGGGCGGTGGAGACTTATCCAATTATGATCTTTCAGTTTTGTATTTATAATATATAATCTTTTTCTCAATAAAAACTTTTTTCCCCTTAACAGTGTAGAGTAACATGTGTAGATAAGTGGAAAAAAATCCTCATTTAAATGCTTGAAACTTTGAGGCACTGACACAACAAAATGTGAAAAAATTTCAAGGGGGTGTCGACTTTCTATAGGCACCGTATATATATATATATATATATATATATATATATATATATATATATATATATATCCTCTTGAGAGCTAATATATTGCAAATATATAAAAACAAATATGTAAAAAGATTAACAGATTTTACAAAATAGAACCAAAACAAGTTCTTGGAAATACTGTTTAGCCGAATAGAAAGAGGAAATTAAATTATCACTTCCTTAGAGAGAAGAAGGAGAGGGGGGAGGAGGAGGAGGGAGGGGGGATGCAGGGCCATGCAGCGTGGGTGGGACACGTTTGCGGGGGGGGGGGGGTTAATGAGTGGATTGTTTTTTGTCTAAAGGTGGATTTTAAAGAAGGGTTGTCGAAATATGATTGGGTGAAAGTGGCTAGAATGAAGGTTGGGGGATGTTTATGTTGCTGTATAAAGAAGTGAACCTTCTTTGCTGATTAATAATTTGCATTGTCTCTGCATGTTAAGAAGTAAATGTAATACAGGATCCGGAGAGAGAGAAAGAAAAGACTTGAAGTGTTTTGTTTACAACTTTACATTGGAGGGCTACAGAGTTCCAGTCTACGAGACCACTGGTGAGCATTTTCCACTTTCAAACCTTCCAGCTGACACTTTATTCTGGTCAGGGTTGGCCATTTTTTTGATTGAAAAAAAAAAAAAAGAATAAAAAGGGATTTATTTGATATAAATTATGGAAACATTTTAGGGGTAGGGGTACCTAATGTTCTTAGGGTGTTGCAAATAGTAATTTGTGAATAGTTACTGTACATAGCACGTCACGGAGCTCATAGCAAAACAAATAATGTGATATCTTGTAACAACTGTAAGTCACCCTGGATAAGGGCGTCTGCAAATAAATAAATAAATAAATAAATAAATAACTAAATAAATAAATAAATAATAATAATTAGCCCCGTCCCCCATTAGATAAGGTTTCTTACCTTGGTAGTGTTTTCTGCAAGCTGCTTTACAGATCCATTTTCATTTGTTCAAATATTTTTTTAACTAAACACTTAAAAGTCTAATTACACGCATATACATACATACATACATACGTATTTATATATATATATATATATATATATATATATATATATATATATATATATATATATATACAGTGGCGACGCATAGGGGGGGCACGCCTGGTCACGTGCCCCCCCAGATTTCTGCGGGCAGTGGCTTAACCACTGTGTTAGGATCGTTCACACTTAAACATGTGTAAGAAATTGAAATATTGTTATATTTTTCGCTTCCCATTATAGTCTACCTGTGTGTACACACAGGCTGTGTGTACACACAGGACGCAGAGCGGACGCAGCACGGGCAGCGCTGATTTTTCTTTTCGTTCACGGAGCGAACTTTTTATTTACCGCGTTGCTATCAACCAATGAGAATACATAAGCAAGCTGCACTCGCTCAACCCCAAACACAGATGCATGAAACATATAGGCTATGATTACTGTATATGCTATGTAGCCTAGCTACTACACACATAGATGTGGTAGAGGACATCTACTATGTAATGAGTAGCCTATGTATTTACATAGAATGCACTCGCCTCATGACATATCTTATTGCCAGCTGACCTCTCCAGCAGCCAGCCTACTAATAAGATTATCATTTTTCACGGATTGTGCAGCCAGCTTCATCAAGGGACGGTAACCAAGTCCATCCAGGTCTTGGAGATGGAGTGGTAAATGCACAACCTATTATTAATTGAATAGCTAAAGAAATAAATTAGAATGAAAACAGTTCTGGACGCTGCTGAGAGAAAACCGGCAAAACTGTTTCAATTCCTGAGTTCGGTTACCTACTTGTTTTCATTCTGATTATTTGTTTAGGCTACAGCGTGTCCGTCAGCTCAACTAGCGAATGTCAGTGCAGTGTGATACCAAAAAAAAAAAATGAGTGGTTGGATTTGCTGTCAATCAACCCAAGTTTTTTGTTGGATCAGCTGTTTGTACATTTTTTTTTTTGTTTTTAATAAAGGCGCTGTAGTTATACAATGTAGTTAATGCAACTGTGTGCACAAGTCCCTCCTCCCCCGAACCTCCAGAAGATTAGGTAGCATCGGCAGTCCTGCGTCAGTCAAAGAGTAATTACATTAGTCAGGATTTGTGAAATTAAATAAAATGGTTTGCTTTGCTTTGAACACCAAATGTGAAATGAACAACCATAAGTACGAATGAAATTATATATAATTATTTTTATTTATTATCATAATGTGAAATTGAAATCTGATGCGCATGTTAAAAGTTCAAGTCCTTTGCTTTGTATTTCCTTTTTTTGTTTTTAATCGGAAGTGTTCTAAACTGAACCTTTTTTTTTTTTTGCACAACAGTGTATTTGGTTATTGGATCTTCTGTTAAAAAAAAAAAAAAAAGTTCTTTATTTTTCGAAAATAAAACGTCAATGCACTAATAAGAAATCAGGTTGCCAATTTCACCACTGTGACTATTCACCTTAAAAAAGTTACCATTGCCACCCTCTCCCGAAAAAAAATCCTGGCTACGCCACTGTTGTCAGGGTTTATTATTTAAAAATGCGCAGTTTATTTCAAACTTTCAAAACATAATAACATAACAAAGAGTGTCTAAGACCCTTCACCGTTATATTTGTTCTCGTGTGAGACACTCACTTTTTCAGTCAGCGAAAATATGTGCTAAAACGGAGTGAATTTGAGCCCTGTTAAAATGGCAAAAAGACAGCTACGTTTGGAGTTTTTCTACAACAAAAAAGCTAAACCTCCAACGCCAGAGACATCAACAGAAACCGAACCTGACTCTTCTGTAGTTCAGAATGTTACGAACAGCACAAGAGTGTGACGATACTTCCATTTCAAACGCTGAGGTTAGTGCAGGTGTAGCTGTCTGTCGATAAGAGACTCTTGCCTGTTAAGTGTTGTTTGCAGCTCTCTTGTGACAATCTGGCGTAGAACTGTTTGTGATGATAATGTGGTAATGTTAGAAAGCTAGCTTAATGTTTACATAAAAATGGTTAAAATCGGGCATCGGGTTTGAGCACGTTTTTTTTTTTTTTTTTGGGGGGGGGGGGGGGGGGGGGGGGGGGGCTGTGCCCCACCAGTTTTTCAAGCCATGAGTCGCCAATGTATATATATATATATAATTATATAGACACACACACACACCTCTGCATTGTTTCAAATCTCAAGTTGCTCTTGTAAAGCTAATTTATTCCATTGTGATTTTATATTTTTTGTGTTTTGTTTAATAAATTGCAAATGGATTTTTTTTTTAAACAGTAATGAAACGGTGGCGTGTTGTTGTCTTTATTTGTGTTGTCTATTCATAAATAATTAGATCAATTAAAGCAATTAAGACCTAAAGTTGTAATGAAAACCAAAATCGCTTCGGCCATCGAATACTGGATTTGACCAACCTTGTCATATAGATTAATTTTTTTCTGTATAAAAACAATTTGTTCACTTCACTATTTATTTTTCGCTGGCACATCAGGTCTTACTTTTAGCTTCTTCCCTTTTTAGTTTTTTCAGGAGACTCATGTGTTTTACAATTGGCACGTAGGCAATTACAATATACAGTGTCTATAGAAAGTCTACATCCCCTTTCAAAATGTTCAACTTTTGTTGCCTTATAGCCTGGAATTAAAATGCATTAAAATACTTTTTTTTCATTGATCTACACATCCTACCCCACAACTTCCAAGTGAAAAATATATTCTAGAAATTTGTAGAAAATTAATTAAAAATAAAAACTGATATAGCTTGGTTGGGTAAGTGTCCCCCTTGTAATAGCAATCCTAGATTAGCTCAGGTGTAACCAATTGCCTTCAAAATCACACACCAAGTTAAGTGGCCTCCACATGTGTTAAATTGTAGTGATTCACATCATTTCAGGATAAATTCAGCAGTTCCTGTAGGTTCCCTCTGCTGGGTAGTGAATTTCAAAGCAAAGACTCTACCATGAGCACCAAGGCGCTTTCAAAAGAACTCCGGGACAAAGTTGTTGAAAGACACAGATCAGGGGATGGGTATAAAAAAAAATATCAAAGACCTTGAATATCCCTTGGAGCATGGTCAAGACGATTAAGAAGTGGAAGGTGTATGACACCACCAAGACCCTGCCTAGATCAGGCCGTCCCTCCAAACTGGATGACCAAGCAAGAAGGAGACTACCAGAGACTACCAGAGAGGCTACCATACTGGTCAGAGAGGCTACCAAGAGGTCAATGGCAACATTGCAAGAGCTACAGACTTTTATGGCCACGACTGGTCAAAGTGTGCATGTGACAACAATATCCCAAGCACTCCACACATCTGGCCTGTATTTTACTCAAGAAAGACCACCTTGAATCCTGTTTGAAGTATGCAAAAAACGCACAGGAGATTCTGTAGCCATGTGGCAAAAATTTTGTGGTCTGACGAAACTAAGATTGAAGTTTTTGGCCTAAATTCAAAGCGTTATTTTTGGCACAAACCCAACACAGCGCATCACCCAAAGAACACCATCCCTACTGTGAAGCATGGTGGAGGCAACATCATGTTATGGGGATGTTTCTCATCGGCAGGGACTGGGGCACTTGCCAGGATAGAAGGGAAAATGTATGATTGCTGTCCATCAACGCTCCCCAAGAAACATGACAGAGCTTGAACAGTTTTGTAAAGAAGAATGGTCAAATATTGCCAAATCTAAGTGTGCAAAGTTGGTAGAGACCTATCCCAACAGACTCACAGCTGTAATTGCTGCCAAAGGTGCTTCCATGAAGTATTAACTCAGGGCGGTGGAGACTTATCCAATTATGATCTTTCAGTTTTGTATTTATAATATATAATCTTTTTCTCAATAAAAACTTTTTTCCCCTTAACAGTGTAGAGTAACATGTGTAGATAAGTGGAAAAAAATCCTCATTTAAATGCTTGAAACTTTGAGGCACTGACACAACAAAATGTGAAAAAATTTCAAGGGGGTGTCGACTTTCTATAGGCACCGTATATATATATATATATATATATATATATATATATATATATATATATATATATATATATCCTCTTGAGAGCTAATATATTGCAAATATATAAAAACAAATATGTAAAAAGATTAACAGATTTTACAAAATAGAACCAAAACAAGTTCTTGGAAATACTGTTTAGCCGAATAGAAAGAGGAAATTAAATTATCACTTCCTTAGAGAGAAGAAGGAGAGGGGGGAGGAGGAGGAGGGAGGGGGGATGCAGGGCCATGCAGCGTGGGTGGGACACGTTTGCGGGGGGGGGGGGGGGGGGTTAATGAGTGGATTGTTTTTTGTCTAAAGGTGGATTTTAAAGAAGGGTTGTCGAAATATGATTGGGTGAAAGTGGCTAGAATGAAGGTTGGGGGATGTTTATGTTGCTGTATAAAGAAGTGAACCTTCTTTGCTGATTAATAATTTGCATTGTCTCTGCATGTTAAGAAGTAAATGTAATACAGGATCCGGAGAGAGAGAAAGAAAAGACTTGAAGTGTTTTGTTTACAACTTTACATTGGAGGGCTACAGAGTTCCAGTCTACGAGACCACTGGTGAGCATTTTCCACTTTCAAACCTTCCAGCTGACACTTTATTCTGGTCAGGGTTGGCCATTTTTTTGATTGAAAAAAAAAAAAAAGAATAAAAAGGGATTTATTTGATATAAATTATGGAAACATTTTAGGGGTAGGGGTACCTAATGTTCTTAGGGTGTTGCAAATAGTAATTTGTGAATAGTTACTGTACATAGCACGTCACGGAGCTCATAGCAAAACAAATAATGTGATATCTTGTAACAACTGTAAGTCACCCTGGATAAGGGCGTCTGCTAAAAAATAAATAAATAAATCAATAAATAAATAATAATAATTAGCCCCGTCCCCCATTAGATAAGGTTTCTTACCTTGGTAGTGTTTTCTGCAAGCTGCTTTACAGATCCATTTTCATTTGTTCAAATATTTTTTTAACTAAACACTTAAAAGTCTAATTACACGCATATACATACATACATACATACATACATACGTATTTATATATATATATATATATATATATATATATATATATATATATATATATATATATATATATATATATACAGTGGCGACGCATAGGGGGGGCACGCCTGGTCACGTGCCCCCCCAGATTTCTGCGGGCAGTGGCTTAACCACTGTGTTAGGATCGTTCACACTTAAACATGTGTAAGAAATTGAAATATTGTTATATTTTTCGCTTCCCATTATAGTCTACCTGTGTGTACACACAGGCTGTGTGTACACACAGGACGCAGAGCGGACGCAGCACGGGCAGCGCTGATTTTTCTTTTCGTTCACGGAGCGAACTTTTTATTTACCGCGTTGCTATCAACCAATGAGAATACATAAGCAAGCTGCACTCGCTCAACCCCAAACACAGATGCATGAAACATATAGGCTATGATTACTGTATATGCTATGTAGCCTAGCTACTACACACATAGATGTGGTAGAGGACATCTACTATGTAATGAGTAGCCTATGTATTTACATAGAATGCACTCGCCTCATGACATATCTTATTGCCAGCTGACCTCTCCAGCAGCCAGCCTACTAATAAGATTATCATTTTTCACGGATTGTGCAGCCAGCTTCATCAAGGGACGGTAACCAAGTCCATCCAGGTCTTGGAGATGGAGTGGTAAATGCACAACCTATTATTAATTGAATAGCTAAAGAAATAAATTAGAATGAAAACAGTTCTGGACGCTGCTGAGAGAAAACCGGCAAAACTGTTTCAATTCCTGAGTTCGGTTACCTACTTGTTTTCATTCTGATTATTTGTTTAGGCTACAGCGTGTCCGTCAGCTCAACTAGCGAATGTCAGTGCAGTGTGATACCAAAAAAAAAAAATGAGTGGTTGGATTTGCTGTCAATCAACCCAAGTTTTTTGTTGGATCAGCTGTTTGTACATTTTTTTTTTGTTTTTAATAAAGGCGCTGTAGTTATACAATGTAGTTAATGCAACTGTGTGCACAAGTCCCTCCTCCCCCGAACCTCCAGAAGATTAGGTAGCATCGGCAGTCCTGCGTCAGTCAAAGAGTAATTACATTAGTCAGGATTTGTGAAATTAAATAAAATGGTTTGCTTTGCTTTGAACACCAAATGTGAAATGAACAACCATAAGTACGAATGAAATTATATATAATTATTTTTATTTATTATCATAATGTGAAATTGAAATCTGATGCGCATGTTAAAAGTTCAAGTCCTTTGCTTTGTATTTCCTTTTTTTGTTTTTAATCGGAAGTGTTCTAAACTGAACCTTTTTTTTTTTTTGCACAACAGTGTATTTGGTTATTGGATCTTCTGTTAAAAAAAAAAAAAAAAGTTATATCACTAATAAGAAATCAGGTTGCCAATTTCACCACTGTGACTATTCACCTTAAAAAAGTTACCATTGCCACCCTCTCCCGAAAAAAAATCCTGGCTACGCCACTGTTGTCAGGGTTTATTATTTAAAAATGCGCAGTTTATTTCAAACTTTCAAAACATAATAACATAACAAAGAGTGTCTAAGACCCTTCACCGTTATATTTGTTCTCGTGTGAGACACTCACTTTTTCAGTCAGCGAAAATATGTGCTAAAACGGAGTGAATTTGAGCCCTGTTAAAATGGCAAAAAGACAGCTACGTTTGGAGTTTTTCTACAACAAAAAAGCTAAACCTCCAACGCCAGAGACATCAACAGAAACCGAACCTGACTCTTCTGTAGTTCAGAATGTTACGAACAGCACAAGAGTGTGAAGATACTTCCATTTCAAACGCTGAGGTTAGTGCAGGTGTAGCTGTCTGTCGATAAGAGACTCTTGCCTGTTAAGTGTTGTTTGCAGCTCTCTTGTGACAATCTGGCGTAGAACTGTTTGTGATGATAATGTGGTAATGTTAGAAAGCTAGCTTAATGTTTACATAAAAATGGTTAAAATCGGGCATCGGGTTTGAGCACGTTTTTTTTTTTTTTTTTTTGGGGGGGGGGGGGGGGGGGGGCTGTGCCCCACCAGTTTTTCAAGCCATGAGTCGCCAATGTATATATATATATATAATTATATAGACACACACACACACCTCTGCATTGTTTCAAATCTCAAGTTGCTCTTGTAAAGCTAATTTATTCCATTGTGATTTTATATTTTTTGTGTTTTGTTTAATAAATTGCAAATGGATTTTTTTTTTAAACAGTAATGAAACGGTGGCGTGTTGTTGTCTTTATTTGTGTTGTCTATTCATAAATAATTAGATCAATTAAAGCAATTAAGACCTAAAGTTGTAATGAAAACCAAAATCGCTTCGGCCATCGAATACTGGATTTGACCAACCTTGTCATATAGATTAATTTTTTTCTGTATAAAAACAATTTGTTCACTTCACTATTTATTTTTCGCTGGCACATCAGGTCTTACTTTTAGCTTCTTCCCTTTTTAGTTTTTTCAGGAGACTCATGTGTTTTACAATTGGCACGTAGGCAATTACAATATACAGTGTCTATAGAAAGTCTACATCCCCTTTCAAAATGTTCAACTTTTGTTGCCTTATAGCCTGGAATTAAAATGCATTAAAATACTTTTTTTTCATTGATCTACACATCCTACCCCACAACTTCCAAGTGAAAAATATATTCTAGAAATTTGTAGAAAATTAATTAAAAATAAAAACTGATATAGCTTGGTTGGGTAAGTGTCCCCCTTGTAATAGCAATCCTAGATTAGCTCAGGTGTAACCAATTGCCTTCAAAATCACACACCAAGTTAAGTGGCCTCCACATGTGTTAAATTGTAGTGATTCACATCATTTCAGGATAAATTCAGCAGTTCCTGTAGGTTCCCTCTGCTGGGTAGTGAATTTCAAAGCAAAGACTCTACCATGAGCACCAAGGCGCTTTCAAAAGAACTCCGGGACAAAGTTGTTGAAAGACACAGATCAGGGGATGGGTATAAAAAAAAATATCAAAGGCCTTGAATATCCCTTGGAGCATGGTCAAGACGATTAAGAAGTGGAAGGTGTATGACACCACCAAGACCCTGCCTAGATCAGGCCGTCCCTCCAAACTGGATGACCAAGCAAGAAGGAGACTACCAGAGACTACCAGAGAGGCTACCATACTGGTCAGAGAGGCTACCAAGAGGTCAATGGCAACATTGCAAGAGCTACAGACTTTTATGGCCACGACTGGTCAAAGTGTGCATGTGACAACAATATCCCAAGCACTCCACACATCTGGCCTGTATTTTACTCAAGAAAGACCACCTTGAATCCTGTTTGAAGTATGCAAAAAACGCACAGGAGATTCTGTAGCCATGTGGCAAAAATTTTGTGGTCTGACGAAACTAAGATTGAACTTTTTGGCCTAAATTCAAAGCGTTATTTTTGGCACAAACCCAACACAGCGCATCACCCAAAGAACACCATCCCTACTGTGAAGCATGGTGGTGGCAACATCATGTTATGGGGATGTTTCTCATCGGCAGGGACTGGGGCATTTGTCAGGATAGAAGGGAAAATGAATGGAGCAGAGTACAGTGAAGTCCTTGAGGAAAACCTGCTGCCCTCTGCAAGAAAGCTGAAACTGGGACGGAAGTTCACCTTTCAGCATGACAACGACCCAAAGCACACAGCCAGAGCTACACTGGAGTGGCTAAGGAACCAAAAGGTAAATGTCATTGAGTGGCCCAGTCAGAGACCAGACCTAAATCCAATCGAAAATTTGTGGCATTACTTGAAGATTGCTGTCCATCAACGCTCCCCAAGAAACATGACAGAGCTTGAACAGTTTTGTAAAGAAGAATGGTCAAATATTGCCAAATCTAAGTGTGCAAAGTTGGTAGAGACCTATCCCAACAGACTCATAGCTGTAATTGCTGCCAAAGGTGCTTCCATGAAGTATTAACTCAGGGCAGTGGAGACTTATCCAATTATGATCTTTCAGTTTTGTATTTATAATATATAATCTTTTTCTCAATAAAAACTTTTTTCCCCTTAACAGTGTAGAGTAACGTGTGTAGATAAGTGGAAAAAAATCCTCATTTAAATGCTTGAAACTCTGAGGCACTGACACAACAAAATGTGAAAAAAGTTCAAGGGGGTGTCGACTTTCTGTAGGCACCGTATATATATATATATATATATATATATATATATATATATATATATATATATATATATATATATATATATATATATATATATATATACATCGTCTTGAGAGCTAATATATTGCAAATATGTAAAAAGATTAACAGATTTTACAAAATAGAACCAAAACAAGTTCTTGGAAATACTGTTTAGCCGAATAGAAAGAGGAAATTAAATTATCACTTCCTTAGAGAGAAGAAGGAGAGGGGGGGAGGAGGAGGAGGGAGGGGGGATGCAGGGCCATGCAACGTGGCTGGGACACGTTTGCGGAGGGGGGGGGTTAATGAGTGGATTGTTTTTTGTCTAAAGGTGGATTTTAAAGAAGGGTTGTCGAAATATGATTGGGTGAAAGTGGCTAGAATGAAGGTTGGGGGATGTTTATGTTGCTGTATAAAGAAGTGAACCTTCTTTGCTGATTAATAATTTGCATTGTCTCTGCATGTTAAGAAGTAAATGTAATACAGGATCCGGAGAGAGAGAAAGAAAAGACTTGAAGTGTTTTGTTTACAACTTTACATTGGAGGGCTACAGAGTTCCAGTCTACGAGACCACTGGTGAGCATTTTCCACTTTCAAACCTTCCAGCTGACACTTTATTCTGGTCAGGGTTGGCCATTTTTTTGATTGAAAAAAAAAAAAGAATAAAAAGGGATTTATTTGATATAAATTATGGAAACATTTTAGGGGTAGGGGTACCTAATGTTCTTAGGGTGTTGTAAATAGTAATTTGTGAATAGTTACTGTACATAGCACGTCACTGTACATAGCACGTCATAGCAAAACAAATAATGTGATATCTTGTAACAACTGTAAGTCACCCTGGATAAGGGCGTCTGCTAAAAAATAAATAAATAAATAAATAATAATAATAATAATAATTAGCCCCCTCCCCCATTAGATAAGGTTTCTTACCTTGGTAGTGTTTTCTGCAAGCTGCTTTACAGATCCATTTTCATTTGTTCAAATATTTTTTTAACTAAACACTTCAATGTGAAGCGATGTTTTGGAATTTTGTCGGCTGCCTGACTGGTTTTGCCGTTTCCAGTCATTTCTGATTTTAACCTCGTTCACTTGATGCAGCACCAATCATTACATTTTTTTTTATTTCATTTTGGAACACATACAAATTCCAGTTTCAAACTTCTCATGTGCTACCGGTACTTCAGGGACTCTTGCAGACAGGTCCAGTATTTTCATAAGTTTTGATCTGTAACGCAATTAAGTAGGGCCTGTAAATTGACAAAATGATTAAATAAATACATATATTTTAAGCAGAATGAACATATTGATTGTATAATGATGATATAATGCGGGGGCCCATGTGCTACATCTCCTACCCTGTAATCACTAGATCAAGACTCAAGTACAGTGCATGTAGGCTATTTGTTTGTGTGTTTGTGTTTGTGGCTCCCGGGCCTCCTAGCACTGCGATGGCTGCTATGGTGGTACGTTGCCACTATACCAAAACTAATTATTAATGAACACGTACATGAAGCAGATTATTTATCATTGTGGCATCCTCCAGGTGTGAGCTATAATATTTTTGGCCTTCTAAAAAGGCTTTCTAGAGTTTGATCCCAGCCACTATTACATCATTCACATCATTACTGCATCACATATTGTCATGTTGACTACATTTGAATGTGCAGAAGAGTGAAAATCCCCTCTGACCCTGCGCTAGGTATTGCATCAGCAGCACGGTCTTGTCCTTTACACTCAGAATGAGTCTTTATCAGTCTGTCACAAGCTTGCAGTCCAAGGGGATAGTCCCCCTTTAAACACAGGTTAGATGATTAGATATCACTTAAATAGGGATGAGATTTCCTGCTTTTCCATTTTTATTGAAAAACTGTATAGATAGTAAAAGAAAAAGATATTTGAAAAAGGAAATCAAATCGGTGATTTCAATCGAGTTGATTTAAATCGCCAGCCCAGATTTTGTCAATGTCCATGTCAATATGGCTTTTTTCTCCAAAATGTTCATTCTTATCCCCCAATTAAACATTTTGGACAGTTTTCTAAACCATTTTGCTCTACGTTTGTCGCTACACTACACTACACAGGTTTCTGTTGCTGATGTGATAAACGCTTACAGTATATCTACTCTCAGGTTCGGTATTTCATTCTTTCAGGGTTAAGCGATCTGCCCGTGTTCCACAGAACACTACAAATAAAACAAAAAAAAGTAAAATCTACACAGTATATACTTAGTTGTTTTTGTGGATTAAGTGCTGTATTTTAACATATTGTAACACATTGTACATAATGATAGGATTCTGAAAATGCTACTTATCAAAAACGATGACTGCACGTGAACGGAATTGATAATAAGATCCTTTATTCCGATTCCAAACGTGCTTCTTTGTCGATGCAGGATGTATTTGTAGGCATATATACAGTGATGTAGAAAATCAAAAGAATTGGCAATGAATCCAAACATGAAAAACAGATAAGGGAAGCAGCATAACAGAGAAAGAAGCTCTGACTGTAATCTCTGCACTACGATTTAAAGGGGATCTCAAGTAGTTTTTGTGTTACGTGTTCCCACAACTGTTTAAGTAAGGTGTGGGTATTGTTTTTATTTTTAATTTTTTGACATCCTGACCGCTTTTTTACACTATTAAATTGCACTACACAGTGCTCTGTTTCCAAGATGGCTTCACATGTACCCTTCAGAAGAACTTCAGAATTACATTTCCTATCATCCTCCTGCTCAAGCATGTATGATGGGAGGGGGGGAGGGATGTAGTTTTAGTTTGAAATTGCACTGGGTCAATATGACCCTAAACAGAACAGATGTGCCTACATTCTGAACAGAATCGGAGGGTTAAGAATTGACGTTTTGAAATTGTGTTTCAGGAAAGCTGAGGAATAAGAGATTTGAGAAGAAGACACTGTGAAGAGGAACCAACAGATATGGACATTTCAGAGTAAATCTATTCCTGATTTAAATGCTTAAAGGGGATTTCAAGTTGTTTTGTGTGTGTGTGTGTGTGTGTGTGTGTGTGTGTTACATGTTCCCATGTGTTGCTACACTGTTTAATTAAGGTGTGTGTATGTTATTTTATTTTGACATCTTGACCACTTTTTTAAACTATTAAATTACATTCCACACAGTGCTGTTTCCAAGATGGCTTCACATGTACCCTTCAGAAGAACTTCAGAACTACATTCCCCATCACCCCCATCAGCAGGAGGATGATGGGAAATATAGTTAATAGTGTAAAACACTGGTCAGGATGTCAAAAAAAACAATACACAATCCTAACTTAAACAGTTGTGACATGTAACACACACAGAAGAAAACTTGAGATCCCCTTTAAGAAGTTTATACCAACACTCTGGGGTGGGGGTGGGGGGGGGGGGTCTGTTTTGTCATCAAAACATTTAATCTGCATTTTCTTTCTTTTTTTTCTATTTTTTTTTTAAATTTGGAATCGGCAATTATTTTACCCCCGTACTCTCTCTCTCTCTCTCTCTCTAGGTATATTCGCAGGTCGATTCTAGACATCATCTGTATAATCCCACAGGTCATATGTGCCGTTTCTGAAGTAAGAACAACATTGTAACTGAAAATAAACCCAGTCCAGCAGACAGACAGACAGACAGAGCAGCGTTTGGGACTCTAGTGCCTTCATCATCACTGTGAAGGGCTATGCACACCGGACGAGAATGAAGCAAGCGAATGAAAAAGAATGAACCCTATGGGTTTAAATGGAGCAATGCACACCACAGGCATAGCGAGCGGAGCGAATGAAAAAGAATGAACCCTACGGGTTTAAATGAAGCAATGCACACCACAGGCATAGCGAGCGGAGCGAATGAAAAAGAATGAACCCTACGGGTTTAAATGAAGCAATGCACACCACAGGCATAGCGAGCGGAGCGAATGAAAAAGAATGAACCCTACGGGTTTAAATGGAGCAATGCACACCACAGGCATAGCGAGCGGAGCGAATGAAAAAGAATGAACCCTACGGGTTTAAATGAAGCAATGCACACCACAGGCATAGCGAGCAGAGCGAATGAAAAAGAATGAACCCTTTGGGTTTAAATGAAGCAATGCACACCACAGGCATAGCGAGCGGAGAGAATGAAAAAGAATGAACCCTACGGGTTTAAATGGAGCAATGCACACCACAGGCATAGCGAGCGGAGAGAATGAAAAAGAATGAACCCTACGGGTTTAAATGAAGCAATGCACACCACAGGCATAGCGAGCAGAGCGAATGAAAAAGAATGAACCCTACGGGTTTAAATGAAGCAATGCACACCACAGGCATAGCGAGCAGAGCGAATGAAAAAGAATGAACCCTACGGGTTTAAATGAAGCAATGCACACCACAGGCATAGCGAGCGGAGCGAATGAAAAAGAATGAACCCTACGGGTTTAAATGGAGCAATGCACACCACAGGCATAGCGAGCGGAGAGAATGAAAAAGAATGAACCCTACGGGTTTAAATGAAGCAATGCACACCACAGGCATAGCGAGCGGAGCGAATGAAAAAGAATGAACCCTACGGGTTTAAATGAAGCAATGCACACCACAGGCAGAGCGAATGAAGCGAGCGAATGAAAAAGAATGAACCCTACGGGTTTAAATGAAGCAATGCACACCACAGGCATAGCGAGCGGAGAGAATGAAGTGAGCGAATGAAAAAGAATGAACCCTATGGGTTTAAATGGAGCAATGCACACCACAGGCATAGCGAATGAAGCGAGCGAATGAAAAAGAATGAACCCTACGGGTTTAAATGAAGCAATGCACACCACAGGCATAGCGAGCAGAGCGAATGAAAAAGAATGAACCCTTTGGGTTTAAATGGAGCAATGCACACCACAGGCAGAGCGAATGAAGCAAGCGAATGAAAAAGAATGAACCCTATGGGTTTAAATGGAGCAATGCACACCACAGGCGGAGCGAATGAAGCGAGCGAATGAAAAAGAATGAACCCTACGGGTTTAAATGAAGCAATGCACACCACAGGCATAGCGAGCGGAGAGAATGAAAAAGAATGAACCCTTTGGGTTTAAATGGAGCAATGCACACCACAGGCAGAGCGAATGAAGCAAGCGAATTTTGAAATAAGTGTTTTATTTCTATTTCAAGATATTTGCATCGCTATGGACCAATCAGAAATAAGACTGAGGGGCTCCCGAGTGGCGCATCCAGTAAAGGCGCTCCACGTGAGTGCAGGATGCGCTCTATAGTCTGCAAGTCGCGAGTTCGAATCCAGGCTATTCCTTTGCCGATCGAGGACGGGAGCTCCCAGGGGGCGACACACAATTGGACGAGCATCGCCCGGGGGGAGGGAGGGTTAGGTCGGTCAGGGTGTCCTCGGTTCACCGCGCACCAGCGACCCCTGTAGTCTGGCCGGGCGCCTGCGGGCTTGCCTGTAAGCTGCCCGAGAGCTGCGTTGTCCTCCGACGCTGTAGCTCTTGGGTGGCTGCATGGTGAGTCTGCAGTGTGAAAAAAAGCGGTCGGCTTGACGGCACACGCTTCGGAGGACAGCGTGTGTTCATCTTCACCCTCCCGAGTCAGCGCAGGGGTGGTAGCAGTGAGCTGACCGTAATAAATAATTGGCCATTCCAAATTGGGAGAAAATAATAAAAAAAAAAAAAAAAAAAAAAGATGTAAGACTGAGCCCAACCGTCTCACTCACGCAAGGACAGGTTAATGAACTTCAGCTTGTAAACTAGTTATTGTGATTCAATACTTTTATAATATACAATTATTATATACCAGTCAGCATCTCACCAAAATACAGCATTGGAGTGCACAATGTATTTTTGGATTGTATATTTACATTTCTATGTAACGTCGTAATTAAAAAAGTTGATTCTGGTAACTCCAGCTTCCATATTCCTGGATAGTTGAATAGTATTTGATTCCAGTTCCGGGTTTTAATAATGACACTGAGTGAAGCTGCAGGCGTTGACGTTGTGAGCTTGAGCAATTGCTTTTTTTACTCAACTTTAATAATATTAAATCCTGGATCTTTGTTTTATTCCTTCACCACATAAGGACACTAACATTAAAACTACAGGATTTTCCTTTGTACTTAGCTGGAAAGTTTTATGAAGGTTCACAAAGCGATTAAGTAGTCTAATTTCTTTTAATAACACAGTTCTCTTTTCTTTTACTTTCTTCTGCTGCATTCATCTCATTCGCTTCGCTCCCGGTGTGCTTTACTTATTCTCCTTGAATTCGCTCACTCACTTAATTTGGTTCTGGTGTGCATATACTGTTACTGAAACTAAACCCAGTCCAGCAGGCAGACAGACAGGATTCTGAAAAAATCTATAAAATTTCAAATTGGATTTGACTTCTTCCGTGAATATTACTTTTTAACATTTTGTTTCTGCTTTCCACCTCCTCTCAGTATTTTCAGGATGTAAGGGAAGACACAAAAGTGTGCTGGGTCCTGTCTCTCACCTCGGTTAGCTCCAGTTCCGTTGGTCTCGGGGTCCTTCCGCTTCAACGCTGTCTCCCCCACGGAATCAAGAGCTTGCTGTCCGGGATATTCCAACTGGCAGCAGGTGAGTCACTCTCAAGAGGGAGAGAGGAGGGGAGAGGGAAGAAGAGAGAGGAAGAGGGGGGAAAGGGAGATCAATTAATACTAATACTGTCATTCATCATCTTACCCAGTGTGGAGTAGTGGTTAGGGCTCTGGACTATTGACTGGAGGGTTGTGGGTTCAATCCCAGGTGGGGGACATTGCTGCTGTACCCTTGAGCAAGATAATTTATCTAGATTTCTCCAGTAAAAACCCAGCTGTATAAATGGGTAATTGTATACAAAAATAATGTGATAACTTGTAACAATTGTAAGTCCTCCCCCGCTCTCTCTCTCTCTCCCAGGTGTATCCATCATGAATGCCAGTTCGATCCACACATACCAGTCATACCAGAGTGGACAGGGGATCAGTGACGTGTACTTTTATGCAGCCTGGACTTCGTGCGGCCTGTCCTTCATCAACAGTGTCTTATACCTTCTAGAATGGAAGAATGCAGGACGAGAGTGAGAGAGAAGGGGGAAGAGAGGAGGAGAGGAGATTAGGGGAGGGGAGGAGGAGAGAGAGAAGTGAGGAGGGGAGAGGGGGTAGAGGTGTGAGAAAGTAGAGGGGAGAGGAGATTAGGAGAGAGAGGTGAGAGGGGATGAGGACAGGGGGAGAGAAGTGAGAAAGTAGAGGGGAGAGGAGATTATGCAATTTTTTTATGTCTAGCTAGCTAGATGCCTGATTCTTGTGTATGCTTAGACCATGTAGTTCTTTGTCAATGCACTTAATTTTGATTGCCACTATATAATGTCGTATTTGTAGCACATTGTATTTTTAAGACTTGAAAACCTGTAAATCGCTGTGGGTAAAAAAACACCTGATAATGACCAAATAATAACATTGGTCATGCTTTAAAAAAAAGATATGCACTCTAAATAATTAAACAAAATAATTATCAGGTGTAAACAAAATCATGATGCCAAAATCTAATAGACAAATGTAACTAACACATAAACACATTCGCTTTACTTTCATGTGAAACTCAGCCTGCCTGTATATATCAAAAGAACCATTGGGATTTTTTTTTAATAAACCCATTCAAAACTGCTGCATATTTGGTGTTTTCACCTGTATTTTTTATTACTTCTGATCTTCCACTCGAGAGGGGTATTGCTGCAGAATGAAGGCTCCCAGTTGCACACGCAGCACTACCCTGTGTGAGCTCCCTGTGAGAGCTACGCTGTGCGAGCCTTCGTTCTGCAGCACTACCCTGTGTGAGCTCCCTGTGAGAGCTACGCTGTGGGAGTCTTCGTTCTGCAGCACTACCCTGTGTGAGCTCCCTGTGAGAGCTACGCTGTGGGAGCCTTCGTTCTGCAGCACTACCCTGTGTGAGCTCCCTGTGAGAGCTACGCTGTGTGAGCCTTCGTTCTGCAGCACTGCCCTGTGTGAGCTCCCTGCGAGAGCTACGCTGTGGGAGCCTTCGTTCTGTAGCACTACCCTGTGTGAGCTCCCTGTGAGAGCTACGCTGTGTGAGCCTTCGTTCTGCAGCACTAACCTGTGTGAGCTCCCTGTGAGAGCTACGCTGTGCGAGCCTTCGTTCTGCAGCACTACCCTGTGTGAGCTCCCTGTGAGAGCTACGCTGTGGGAGCCTTCGTTCTGCAGCACTACCCTGTGTGAGCTCCCTGTGAGAGCTACGCTGTGGGAGCCTTCGTTCTGCAGCACTACCCTGTGTGAGCTCCCTGTGAGAGCTACGCTGTGGGAGCCTTCGTTCTGCAGCACTACCCTGTGTGAGCTCCCTGTGAGAGCTACGCTGTGGGAGCCTTCGTTCTGCAACACTACCCTGTGTGAGCTCCCTGTGAGAGCTACGCTGTGTGAGCCTTCGTTCTGCAGCACTACCCTGTGTGAGCTCCCTGTGAGAGCTACGCTGTGTGAGCCTTCGTTCTGCAGCACTACCCTGTGTGAGCTCCCTGCGAGAGCTACGCTGTGGGAGCCTTCGTTCTACAGCAATATACTTTTGGTCCACTCAACAATGTAGCCTCAGACAATGAAGTACGGGAAGTTATTAGGATCAAAACAGAGGACTGTGATTAACATGCGATCCAGGCTAACCCCGAGGTCCAGCTCACAGTCCCTTTGATAGGGGAGCTGGAGGGAGGCAGCACCCCCGCCCCAGCCAATCCGCACATGGCTGGAAATACCCTGTCTGACAGCTGGTGAGGGAAAGTACAGGCAGATGGTGATGGGAAACTCCCCAGCCCAGGGATCCTGGAAAGTCCCTGCTAGGAGAAGTGGGCGGCACCCACCATTACAATATATATATGTCAGTGTTTTTGCATTTCTAAGAGATATTGAACAAAAGTTGTTGTATTTCTTGATCTTATTGTATTACGTGTACTGTAACACTTGAAATGTATTTGCTTACGATTGTAAGTCGCCCTGGATAAGGGCATCTGCTAAGAAATAAATAATAAATAATAATATTAAGGTGTGATGCATTTAATCATGTTTTCTTTTTTCTTTGTATTTGTTACATATTTGTTTATCACCCCAAGAGGCGATATCATTTCAATTGACATTTAATTGATAACCATAATGTCTCTGGGAATGAACAAGAAGATACTAACAGAAGGACTTGCTGTTAGAGTTTTGTTTTTTTTGTCCACTTATTTCTCTATTAACAACCTTTACCTACACAGTGTATTCATCCAGTGAAGGGACTGCAGCTCTGCGGTAACAAAACATGGAACATCAAATATTAAAAGATTTTAGCAGCACAGCACAAAGAAAAAACAGATTTAAAAAATACGAACTGCAGTATAACACAAAACCGAATAATTAGCACAGGCTTTGTAAAACATACTGTGACATTATTAATAAAATAATAGACAGCAGACCGGTAAAGTAGCACTTACCTTAAGGTAGCCACAGTTTGCAAATAATAATCAAAATCCATGAAAACGTATCCTCTGAATCCACATGAATCCCTCAAATGAAGTGACAGAACAAACATTTAAAAGTCTGAATTTTAACATTAACTTTGTACATGGTATTACTTCTAGTGATTAATTTGTACAGGTTTCTGGAGTCTCCGATAACATTATTAATATTATTATAAATATTTCACAATCCACCTGCTTAAAGCATTCAGATTATCCTGCCGAACAATGCTGAATGTGTCCGCTGAAGAACATGTATATATACTATTACAATCTTAAGAAAAATGTGCAAAATGTAACCAATGATTTTCAACCGTAGGCTACTATAAATTAATATGAGATTATTAATTATCACAAGAACTCTCCTAACCCCTCCCTCCCTCCACCCCAACCTTAAAATAACTCCCCTAACCCCTCCCCTCCCCTCCCTCCACCCCAACCTTAAAATAACTCTCCTAACCCCTCCCCTCCCCTCCCTCCCTCCACCCCAACCTTAAAATAACTCTCCTAACCCCTCCCCTCCCTCCCTCCACCCCAACCTTAAAATAACTCTCCTAACCCCTCCCCTCCTTCCACCCCAACCTTATAATAACTCCCCTAACCCCTCCCCTCCCTCCCTCCACCCCAACCTTAAAATAACTCTCCTAACCCCTCCCCTCCCTCCCTCCACCCCAACCTTATAATAACTCCCCTAACCCCTCCCCTCCCTCCCTCCACCCCAACCTTAAAATAACTCTCCTAACCCCTCCCCTCCCCTCCCTCCAACCCAACCTTAAAATAACTCTCCTAACCCCTCCCCTCCCTCCCTCCACCACAACCTTAAAATAACTCCCCTAACCCCTCCCCTCCCTCCCTCCACCCCAACCTTAAAATAACTCTCCTAACCCCTCCCCTCCTTCCACCCCAACCTTAAAATAACTCTCCTAACCCCTCCCCTCCCTCCCTCCACCCCAACCTTAAAATAACTCCCCTAACCCCTCCCCTCCCCTCCCTCCACCCCAACCTTAAAATAACTCTCCTAACCCCTCCCCTCCCTCCCTCCACCCCAACCTTAAAATAACTCTCCTAACCCCTCCCCTCCCTCCACCCCAACCTTAAAATAACTCTCCTAACCCTTCCCCTACCTCCCTCCACCCCAACCTTAAAATAACTCTCCTAACCCCTCCCCTCCCTCCACCCCAACCTTAAAATAACTCTCCTAACCCCTCCCCTCCCCTCCCTCCACCCCAACCTTAAAATAACTCTCCTAACCCCTCCCCTCCCTCCACCCCAACCTTAAAATAACTCTCCTAACCCCTCCCCTCCCTCCACCCCAACCTTAAAATAACTCTCCTAACCCCTCCCCTCCCTCCCTCCACCCCAACCTTAAAATAACTCTCCTAACCCCTCCCCTCCCTCCCTCGCCCAACCTTAAAATAACTCTCCTAACCCCTCCCCTCCCTCCACCCCAACCTTAAAATAACTCTCCTAACCCCTCCCTCCCTCCACCCCAACCTTAAAATAACTCTCCTAACCCCTCCCCTCCCTCCCTGTACCCCAACCTTAAAATAACTCTCCTAACCCCTCCCCTCCCTCCCTCCACACCAACCTTAAAATAACTCTCCTAACCCCTCCCCTCCCTCCCTCCACCCCAACCTTAAAATAACTCCCCTAACCCCTCCCCTCCCTCCACCCCAACCTTAAAATAACTCTCCTAACCCCTCCCCTCCCTCCACCCCAACCTTAAAATAACTCTCCTAACCCCTCCCCTCCCTCCACCCCAACCTTAAAATAACTCTCCTAACCCCTCCCTTCCCTCCACCCCAACCTTAAAATAACTCTCCTAACCCCTCCCCTCCCTCCACCCCAACCTTAAAATAACTCTCCTAACCCCTCCCCTCCCTCCACCCCAACCTTAAAATAACTCTCCTAACCCCTCCCCTCCCCTCCCTCCACCCCAACCTTAAAATAACTCTCCTAACCCCTCCCCTCCCTCCACCCCAACCTTAAAATAACTCTCCTAACCCCTCCCTCCCTCCACCCCAACCTTAAAATAACTCTCCTAACCCCTCCCCTCCCTCCCTGTACCCCAACCTTAAAATAACTCTCCTAACCCCTCCCCTCCCTCCCTCCACCCCAACCTTAAAATAACTCCCCTAACCCCTCCCCTCCCTCCCTCCACACCAACCTTAAAATAACTCCCCTAACCCCTCCCCTCCCTCCACCCCAACCTTAAAATAACTCTCCTAACCCCTCCCCTCCCTCCACCCCAACCTTAAAATAACTCTCCTAACCCCTCCCCTCCCTCCACCCCAACCTTAAAATAACTCTCCTAACCCCTCCCCTCCCTCCCTCCACCCCAACCTTAAAATAACTCCCCTAACCCCTCCCCTCCCCTCCCTCCACCCCAACCTTAAAATAACTCTCCTAACCCCTCCCCTCCCCTCCCTCCCTCCACCCCAACCTTAAAATAACTATCCTAACCCCTCCCCTCCCTCCCTCCACCCCAACCTTAAAATAACTCTCCTAACCCCTCCCCTCCCTCCACCCCAACCTTAAAATAACTCCCCTAACCCCTCCCCTCCCTCCCTCCACCCCAACCTTAAAATAACTCTCCTAACCCCTCCCCTCCCTCCCTCCACCCCAACCTTAAAATAACTCTCCTAACCCCTCCCCTCCCTCCACCCCAACCTTAAAATAACTCTCCTAACCCCTCCCCTCCCTCCCTCCACCCCAACCTTAAAATAACTCTCCTAACCCCTCCCCTCCTTCCACCCCAACCTTATAATAACTCCCCTAACCCCTCCCCTCCCTCCCTCCACCCCAACCTTAAAATAACTCTCCTAACCCCTCCCCTCCCTCCCTCCACCCCAACCTTATAATAACTCCCCTAACCCCTCCCCTCCCTCCCTCCACCCCAACCTTAAAATAACTCTCCTAACCCCTCCCCTCCCCTCCCTCCAACCCAACCTTAAAATAACTCTCCTAACCCCTCCCCTCCCTCCCTCCACCCCAACCTTAAAATAACTCCCCTAACCCCTCCCCTCCCTCCCTCCACCCCAACCTTAAAATAACTCTCCTAACCCCTCCCCTCCCTCCACCCCAACCTTAAAATAACTCTCCTAACCCTTCCCCTCCCTCCCTCCACCCCAACCTTAAAATAACTCTCCTAACCCCTCCCCTCCCTCCACCCCAACCTTAAAATAACTCTCCTAACCCCTCCCCTCCCCTCCCTCCACCCCAACCTTAAAATAACTCTCCTAACCCCTCCCCTCCCTCCACCCCAACCTTAAAATAACTCTCCTAACCCCTCCCCTCCCTCCACCCCAACCTTAAAATAACTCTCCTAACCCCTCCCCTCCCTCCCTCCACCCCAACCTTAAAATAACTCTCCTAACCCCTCCCCTCCCTCCCTCGCCCAACCTTAAAATAACTCTCCTAACCCCTCCCTTCCCTCCACCCCAACCTTAAAATAACTCTCCTAACCCCTCCCTCCCTCCACCCCAACCTTAAAATAACTCTCCTAACCCCTCCCCTCCCTCCCTGTACCCCAACCTTAAAATAACTCTCCTAACCCCTCCCCTCCCTCCCTCCCTCCACACCAACCTTAAAATAACTCTCCTAACCCCTCCCCTCCCTCCCTCCACCCCAACCTTAAAATAACTCCCCTAACCCCTCCCCTCCCTCTACCCCAACCTTAAAATAACTCTCCTAACCCCTCCCCTCCCTCCACCCCAACCTTAAAATAACTCTCCTAACCCCTCCCCTCCCTCCACCCCAACCTTAAAATAACTCTCCTAACCCCTCCCCTCCCTCCACCCCAACCTTAAAATAACTCTCCTAACCCCTCCCCTCCCTCCCTCCACCCCAACCTTAAAATAACTCCCCTAACCCCTCCCCTCCCTCCACCCCAACCTTAAAATAACTCTCCTAACCCCTCCCTTCCCTCCACCCCAACCTTAAAATAACTCTCCTAACCCCTCCCCTCCCTCCACCCCAACCTTAAAATAACTCTCCTAACCCCTCCCCTCCCTCCACCTCAACCTTAAAATAACTCTCCTAACCCCTCCCCTCCCTCCCTCCACCCCAACCTTAAAATAACTCCCCTAACCCCTCCCCTCCCTCCACCCCAACCTTAAAATAACTCTCCTAACCCCTCCCCTCCCTCCACCCCAACCTTAAAATAACTCTCCTAACCCCTCCCCTCCCTCCACCCCAACCTTAAAATAACTCTCCTAACCCCTCCCCTCCCTCCCTCCACCCCAACCTTAAAATAACTCCCCTAACCCCTCCCCTCCCTCCCTCCACCCCAACCTTAAAATAACTCTCCTAACCCCTCCCCTCCCCTCCCTCCCTCCACCCCAACCTTAAAATAACTCTCCTAACCCCTCCCCTCCCTCCACCCCAACCTTAAAATAACTCTCCTAACCCCTCCCCTCCCCTCCCTCCACCCCAACCTTAAAATAACTCTCCTAACCCCTCCCCTCCCTCCACCCCAACCTTAAAATAACTCTCCTAACCCCTCCCCTCCCTCCACCCCAACCTTAAAATAACTCTCCTAACCCCTCCCCTCCCTCCCTCCACCCCAACCTTAAAATAACTCTCCTAACCCCTCCCCTCCCTCCACCCCAACCTTAAAATAACTCTCCTAACCCCTCCCCTCCCCTCCCTCCACCCCAACCTTAAAATAACTCTCCTAACCCCTCCCCTCCCTCCACCCCAACCTTAAAATAACTCTCCTAACCCCTCCCCTCCCTCCACCCCAACCTTAAAATAACTCTCCTAACCCCTCCCCTCCCTCCCTCCACCCCAACCTTAAAATAACTCTCCTAACCCCTCCCCTCCCTCCCTCCACCCCAACCTTAAAATAACTCCCCTAACCCCTCCCCTCCCCTCCACCCCAACCTTAAAATAACTCCCCTAACCCCTCCCCTCCCTCCCTCCACCCCAACCTTAAAATAACTCTCCTAACCCCTCCCCTCCCTCCCTCCACCCCAACCTTAAAATAACTCTCCTAACCCCTCCCCTCCCTCCCTCCACCCCAACCTTAAAATAACTCTCCTAACCCCTCCCCTCCCTCCCTCCACCCCAACCTTAAAATAACTCCCCTAACCCCTCCCCTCAAAGCCCAGCTCAGGACACTGGAAATGCAGCTGAACTCACACACTGAGAACAAGCAGGCAGCAGAGAAGACTGAGCAGACACTCCAGGGCTTACATCATGATACACTAGCAAAGGAATTCCAGGACACAGAGGGAATTCCATTTCTCATTTCATGAAGACTGAGCCCACACTCCAGGGCTTACATCATGATACACTAGCAAAGGAATTCCATTTCTCATTTCATGAAGACTGAGCCCACACTCCAGGGCTTACATCATGAGACACTAGCAAAGGAATTCCATTTCTCATTTCATGAAGACTGAGCCCACACTCCAGGGCTTACATCATGATACACTAGCAAAGGAATTCCATTTCTCATTTCATGAAGACTGAGCCCACACTCCAGGGCTTACATCATGAGACACTAGCAAAGGAATTCCATTTCTCATTTCATGAAGACTGAGCCCACACTCCAGGGCTTACATCATGATACACTAGCAAAGGAATTCCATTTCTCATTTCATGAAGACTGAGCCCACACTCCAGGGCTTACATCATGAGACACTAGCAAAGGAATTCCATTTCTCATTTCATGAAGACTGAGCCCACACTCCAGGGCTTACATCATGAGACACTAGCAAAGGAATTCCATTTCTCATTTCATGAAGACTGAGCCCACACTCCAGGGCTTACATCATGATACACTAGCAAAGGAATTCCATTTCTCATTTCATGAAGACTGAGCCCACACTCCAGGGCTTACATCATGATACACTAGCAAAGGAATTCCATTTCTCATTTCATGAAGACTGAGCCCACACTCCAGGGCTTACATCATGATACACTAGCAAAGGAATTCCATTTCTCATTTCATGAAGACTGAGCCCACACTCCAGGGCTTACATCATGATACACTAGCAAAGGAATTCCATTTCTCATTTCATGAAGACTGAGCCCACACTCCAGGGCTTACATCATGATACACTAGCAAAGGAATTCCATTTCTCATTTCATGAAGACTGAGCCCACACTCCAGGGCTTACATCATGATACACTAGCAAAGGAATTCCATTTCTCATTTCATGAAGGCTGAGCCCACACTCCAGGGCTTACATCATGATACACTAGCAAAGGAATTCCAGGACACAAAGGGAATCCCATTTCTCATTTCATGAAGCCAGTATGATCAAACCTGCAGCAGCATCTCCCCCTTTGACAAGCTTGTATTTTTCAATGTCTCTCTTGGGTTTGTTCAGTTCCACTGCAGATCTCGCTCAGGAATCATTGACAGTTTAAACAATGACAAACCTTTTACATACAGAGGTAATGGAAACATAATAATGTGCCCTTGTAGTGCATAATTATGAAGATATCATATTTAACATTAATACCTCAATATCTTATCCACTCCCACACACAGAGACACTGGAAAACGTACAGGAACTCAAACGCAATGTCAATGAAATCCTTTCTAAATCGCAAAGCTTGCCTCAGGACAGGGCTGTCAAACTCCTGGAGGGACGCAGTGTCTTCTGGTTTCGTTCCACCCGAGCTCTCAATCACTTAATTGGTCTAATGATTTTATTAATTGGACACATTTAACACTTCTCTCCAGGTCTCAAAATGTTTCATAGGTTGTGTACCTTGAATCAAGTGCATTTTTAAATCATCAACTGTAAAAGACCTTGAAAAATATGAAATATGTCCAAATGAACAAATAATTAGATCAATTATGTTAATTGGAATGAAAACCAGAAGACCCTGCGTCACTCTAATAATAGCATACTAATAAAAAACAGGACATATTTTGCCCAAAAGGAATAAGCAGCTAATGGTGATTCCACAAAAGCACCAGCTCTGTTACTGTCAAACAGTCTGAGGCAACTTCACTCTGCAGATTGTTTAGATCGATTATTCATAAACTGTATAAACTATGAATGTAGTAATAATGGTAATGTTGCAGCATGTAGGTTCTGCAGATTTGTAACAAATGTAACATTAGTGAAAATTGTTTGCTTGCTAACCTTTCATGTTTTACAGTATTATATTTATACAGCTCTAATATTGTGGTCTGTCATAATAATCTACACATTGTATTTCAATCCCATTGCACTGAAGCAGGGCTCCAGTAGACAACAATCCTGGAGTTTCTCAGTATTTAAACACTCAGCAAAGCAGATTCATTCATTCAAATTCATGCAAAACCAAAACGGCTTTTGCTCCAAATAAAAAACACAAGGTTGCTTCAGCTTGTGTCTGCACTGGTGCAAGAGCTTAGAGGCCATTCTAGTTAGACGAAGCACACATTGCTGCCACACCCAGGAAGATATTCTTAGTTTTGGGTGCTTTTAAACAATTAACTTCTGTATTGTATACTGTACTCACTGACATTGGAACAGTAATGCCATTTATAGCTCAAATTACATTTTAAAAATATCATAAATGTTATTGGCAGCTTTGTTTAACACTAGAACAGCCACGGTTGTCATTTTGACGGTTTTCACTTTTAAAATTTAAATTACTCTGCGTGTGTTAAAGATCCGCGGTAGTCTGTTCTTGACTTTTCCTAAATACCTGTATTAAATATACTGACGGCGTTTGAAAGTTACAATCGCAAAAATAAAAAAGTTATAAGAACTTCTACCTAGAACCGCCGAAAGTAGTCATTTTGACGGGTTGTTACAATACATGCTTTTATTAATAATATAATCTACAATATGCTATTTTTTATATTTATACAGCCAGTTTATTATCTGTAGCTACGTTTACAGCAGTATGTATTTGAATAGAATGTTGCTCTTGACGTCTAGATATGTGTTATCCAAATATCTATTGTAATCCTATCAATTCCTTGCAGATCTGCCGTCTGGCTGTCTACGTGAGCATATGTAGTCTGCTGTATTATAATATTATTATTACAAGAAATCTTGATATTTTTGCATTTTGATTTGAGAGCAACTACAGCTATATTTACATTGGCATCAGAAATTTGGAACGACTTCATTGAAAACAACATTGTCTGTTTCAAGCTAAACATAAAACACTACATGGACAAGCAGCTGTTTCCGACAAAAGCTCGGTGTCGCTGGACAAACAAACCTGTCAAATTTGAGATCAAGTTTTGGCTGGGAGCGGACCCTACCCCTACCTGTGCAAAGATGAAACTCGCCCCGCTGGTCAGAGACTGGGTGACAATGTGTTGTCAAGTTGAAGAAAAAAAAAACAGCCTGGTTGCAACAGTAAACAAAGAAGAAGAGCGTTTCCACCGTCTGTGCAAAACGTACTCAGTGAAAGCAATCACTGGTGTCCAGTTGCTGTATTTTACAATGTACTGGACATGGCAGCCATCAATTCCTTCGTTCTGTACAATGAATGCACCGGGGAAAATATCAGTAGGAGAGATCTCTTATGATGCTAGCCACGGAGCTTTGACAGAAACATTTCGATCAGAAAACTGCAAAGTGGCAGGGAAACGCAGCTCAACCTGGATACAGTGCGCATCAAGTGACACACGCAACAGAAAACAATGCCAGGTAAATAAATGCAATACAAATAAAACTTCTGATATCTGTGTCCAATGTGAAAGAGCAGTATGTGGTAAATGCACACAAGTTGATAAGCGTTGCATCTGTGTGGATTGTGCGAATGGGGTTTACTTTGAAGTATGTTTCCCTGAATGCACATTCCCGTTACACAATGGGCACTCAGTTATTTTCTTTTTTATGTTATTTTTTTATAAATAATTATTTGGATTTTACAGTTCTGTATGTAGGCCTACATATAACCAGTTTACAGCTGCTTACACAATATCTTCTTTTGAAATGTTTATTTTATTATAGCTTTTCTGTTTTGTAAGTCATGCATTAGGCCCTATATGCGCTAATTTCGAAAATAAAGCCTTCTATATTTATTTTTTCATTTAAATACGATGTTTCTGCTGTGCAAATGTTAGATATGATGTTCATAAATAAAACTTTTAAGTTGTATCTGATAGTTTGGGTGTCATTTTCATATCGAAGCTGTTTAAAATGTACCCGTCAAAATGACTACTGCTGGCGGTTCTAGGTAGTAGCATAAACCTGGCGGTTCTAGTGTTAAATAAACCTAATTAGACAGTATTTAAGAACACTAAAGCCTAAAAATAGTGGTACTTGCTACCTTACTAAAACAGAGTGCTGTCATTTGTTAAAGGCAAGCATGCAGCATCCCTCTGCAGTTGACTTGCCCATACATTGAGACTGCACGTCTGCATCCACTGAATTGGTTGGAAGTTAAAGCAAAGCTTTGCCAAGTTATACAGATGTGGAAATCGATTAGAAACAGCCCAAAAACCCGGTTACACAAGGGCATCTGGCATACTTTAATAAAGTCAATGTATGCAGTACGTTCGTTATCATGTTATTTGTCCCATCCAATAATTTATTTTATTAGTACCGAGTCAAAACAAAGAAGACGTGGCTATTCGGGTCTAAAATTCCAACTAAGCAGCAGGTTGAAGCGAGGTGGCTGTGCTGGATTGTTTTAGTTCTGATTTAACTTGCAGACAGGAATACTTCTTGTCTGGGCTGACACTCCAGTTTGGTTTCTGAAAGCTGTTTATTTTACGTTCTGTTCAGCAGCCTCTGTAGTAGCCTTTTGTTTAATGTGTGATTCTGAAGCTAAATAGTGATCGATCGTATTTTCTCCAAAGACACATTAAGATATGTAAAACAATTATCTCAGTCTCCATGTACAGTTTCTTTGGGAAATATCTTGAAACGATCACACCGTGTAACAAATTTTTTTTTTTTTTTGGTTCCTGGGTAGTACGTGTTATTTCCTAATTGCTTATGCCTCAAAAGTATAGAAAATGGCTATTATTCCCCACAAACTTTGCTTTTGTGACCAGGACAGTGATATTTTGAAATTTACCTATTTTCCAGAACATTCCAGATAGATTCAGTGCTGAGTAAACTTGGAGTAACTTCTACAACTTTCTAGAACTTTCCAGTAATATAAATAGTAGTATAAATACAGGGGCCTTAAGCCTACCAGTTCAGTTTAGTTCCAGCTGCCTAAGTGGATACATATCTGCATTTTTCTGAGATGGCATCAAGGTCATAGGAGACTTCAAAATGGTGGCATTCCTGATGGGTCTCCAAGGCGGTTTTACCAAGTTTCCCTGCTATCTTTGCCTTTGGGACAGCAGGGACACCAAGGCGCACTACCACAGGCGGGACTGGCCACAGCGGACCGAGTTCTCTGTGGGGAGGAACAACGTCAAGTGGGAGCCACTGGTGGACCCCCGGAAGGTGCTGATGCCACCACTGCACATCAAATTGGGCCTTATGAAACAATTTGTCAGATCTCTAGATAAGGAGTCGGCAGCCTTCAAGTACCTTCAAGACTTCTTCCCTAAGCTGTCTGAGGCAAGGGTCAAAGCCGGTGTCTTCGTCGGACCACAGATAAAGAAGATCCTGGAGTGCAATGAATTCCCCAAGAAGCTCACTAGTAAGGAGAAAGTGGCTTGGAACAGCTTTGTCACAGTGGTTCGGGGCTTCCTGGGCAATCACAAGGCCGAAAACTATGTGGAGCTGGTTGAGACTCTGGTGAAGAACTACGGCACAGTGGGCTGTAGGATGTCCCTCAAAGTCCATATCCTTGATGCTCATCTTGATAAATTCAAGGAGAACATGGGAGCGTACTCGGAGGAGCAAGGCGAGCGCTTCCACCAGGATATACTGGACTTTGAACGCCGCTACCAAGGACAGTATAACGAGAACATGATGGGAGACTACATTTGGGGGCTGATTCATGAAAGTGATTTACAGTATAATCGTAAATCTCGAAAAACTACTCACTTCTAAATCTTTTGTAGTCATTTTTGTATTACTTTAGTATAAGTACATGTTAATTTGGATTCATATGTTGTTTTTTTCTGACTTTATGTGAACGAAAAGACACAAATTCGCCCGTTTACTCATTGGAAATAAGTAAATTTCAAAATATCACTGTCCTGGTCACAAAAGCAAAGTTTGTGGGGAATAATAGCCATTTTCTATACTTTTGAGGCATAAGCAATTAGGAAATAACACTTACTACCCAGGAACAAAAATTGTGTTACATAGTGTCATCAGCCGAAATATATGCTTTTGTTGTCGCCATTTCTACTATTTTACCTCCAATGCTGAAAACTAGATTTTAGCAACCTAAATCAAAACAATACAGCACCAACTTTGTCCCGCCCCCTCCTGCACAGTACAGGTCACGGGTGGGGTGACCTGAGATAACCTTGATGATAATACCTATGTAGCTGATGACGACGCCACCTTGTTTTTAATAAGGCAAGGACCTTAGTAACCGAATGATAATTATACTCTCCCGTTCAGGTTCTTTGAGCCCCAGGTTCCCACACATAATGAAACCGTATCGGGTAAAACAAATTTTATTGTTCTTGACAGGGTACTAAAAACACGGTACAAAAAGAGAGCGCTAGACTAAAATCAATAAAAAGGACCACACTAGGGAATGCCAACTCGCTTGGTCCGTAATTGGACTCCTCATCGCTGGTAGGACAGCCGCTCTCTGCTGGACCTCTCCCGGCCGATCGACCACCAATGTCCCCGTTGCACCTGGGAAGGAGGAGTGAAGCAGGAGGAAGCGTCAGAAGCTGAAACACAGGTAAGTAAATCACTACTTCCACCCAGAAGCTCTGGTCACTTCCCTTCAGCCAGTCTTTCACTTCGCGTTTCTCTCCTCTCTCCCATGTTTCTACCACATCCTCGGACCTCGCCCGATCCTCTGTGTACTTGCCACCACGCCCGACCTGGAAGCTGGACTGGAAAACCTGGAGGTAAGGTAAGTAACACACAGTAGGCCTCGAATACACCCAGGAGGGTGGTACGGGGCAAACCAGCGTAGATAAGTAGTTTCTCTTTTTCTGCAATAAAAAAAATAGACTAGTAATTTGTCCATCTGTGTAAACAATAACACAAGTAATCCTTTCTTATTTCTTTCAGCGCGGGTAGAATTCAAAATATAAGCCCTCTCCCAGATCCGTGAGGAGAAAAGCCCAGGTGTCCAAAAGCTGGGACACCAACCAATAACCCGTATCTTGTTCCAGAAACAGTCCAATATCAAAAGCGAGTGAACAAAAGAAAACAGAAAAAATTAAAGTGTCCAAATTAAAACAATAAAGTAACAACAAAAAAAACGTGAAAGTGAATCCCTTTGTTTTGTTTTTTTGTTTTGATAAGATCACTATGTTGGTTATCACATATAATAACAGCCACAAAATACAGCCTTCCGTCCTGTACTGTCCCGCACAAAAGATAAGAATAAAAAAAATAGTTTTTCCAAACCCGTTGGATCCAATGATTGAAACTCTGGCCAGTTCCCTCAGCAGCGTTCCAGCCAGGAGAAAAATAATCCAGCAAACAGTCGATTTCCCAAGATGATTCCTCCAAGGCTACACGCTTCTGCACGCACGCACTCCTGTTCTGTTCTGTTCTGTTCTGTTCTGTTGTCCAGTCCAGTCCAGTCCAGTCCAGTCCAGTCAAGTCCAGTCCAGTCCAGTCCAGTCCAGTCCAGTCCAGTCCAGTCCAGTCTCCTGTTTCCTGCCTCCACGTCTCTCCCTTCCTGTCTCAACTCCCTGCCTTATATAGTCCCACCTGGAGCGCCATTGGCCGTGGCACTAACCTGACGGGGCTTCCTGTTGCTAGGCAGAACAGCACCCTGTCCATGAATCAGCACAGCAAAAAAAACAGCAGGGGTTTAAGAGGAGCAGATTCCACACAATTTAAAATATACAATATAAACACACAGAAACCCATTAAAATTCGTCACTTGTGACAAATTGCCTATTGTTTGACCTTGTTAGTACAACCGGCCCCCTTTGCTAATGACATCTTCAGTCCCGGTATAAATCAACACATTACTGTAAAATTACTTTACACTTACTTCAAGCGATGCAACGTGTTTCAGTAAATTCAAACGATAAACTTTGCATCCCGCGCAGAGGGAGAACACAAACCTAAAACGTCATTAAGTGGGTTTGGCATTGCAGGGGCGATGAGGGGAGGTTTCAGTTCCGAGTGACTGTTTTCTAAGCATTATTTGTGAATGCTTATTCACCACTGCTGCACCCCATTAGAACATTGACTTCCCTGCATTTTTTTTTAAATGCAAGACTGAACGTGAGACTGTATGTGTACATTTGTTTTAAGTATGTCTGAGACACAGACATCAACTAGTCCTCATCAGATCTAATTCACCTCGGGCGAGCAGGAGTTTCTAACCCTGCTTGCAGGCTGTTCTCATGTATTATTGCAGGGGAGACTGGACATGTCCGAGGGGACTGGGGGTACAAGTTTAGGGTTAGGGTTTAGTTGAAAATGCTGCAATATAGACTTCTATGCAAAGAAAAATGGCGTTAGAAAAAAATAAGGGGGAACAAATTTTTGAAAGGTGCAATATTGGTTCCTGGGGGAACAGATATTCTGTGACACCGGTACAAAACAAGTCATGGACACAAAATACATCACAAAAATAAACACTTGTTTACAGAGGAGGGTTTTTCACCCTGTCAGTGTCTGTCTCTGTGTGTCTGTCTGTCTCTGTGTGTGTGTGTGTCTGTCTCTGTCTCTAGGTGTGTGTGTGTGTGTGTGTGTGTGTGTGTGTGTGTGTGTGTGTGTGTGTGTGTGTGTGTGTGTGTATCTGTGTGTGTTACTGATTGGTTTATTATTTTTTTCTTCAGATTAACTGATTGGCGTCGACTGGATCTTACGTTCAGAGCGGACAGAAAGACAAGGCTGCCTCCCAGTCTCTCTTCACTGCCAGTTACATCTACTAGACCAGTGCGCTCATTAAACTGGGACCAGTAAACCTCACACACTGAGCCACTGCTTTTGCAATCTGAATTTTACATTCCAAAAGGTGCTTTTTACAAATTAAAAAAAAAATATATGAAGTTGTCTATCTGTAAGCCTTTCTGCCAGAGCGTTTGAAGTCATGTGGAGCTTTAAATAAAAATCTACACTGTTGGAAAATTAAAATGTGTGGAAATTCATGATTTTTCTTTTTTCTTTAAGTGATTTATAGCTTAAGAAAATAATTTGATAAAGATGACCTGCTTGGAAGTTGCATTAGCTATCAGATGTCCAGTTTTTGAAAGATGTTCTCGCAGTCCTGGATTTGACATGATCACTGGATTAAATGAAGTTCTGTTTCTGTGCCTCGCACTCGGGAAGGCTGCTGGACTCCCCGCCTCACTTCACCTCTGCAGTGTCTTCTGGGTCATGTTACTGGCTGACGGCATGCCAGTCAGCAGGGGGAGCAGCAGCTGATTGGTTAATGACAGGAAAGAAGCCAGCGAAGGGGCAGGGACAATTCTACCCTCCAAGTGAACAAGGAAGTGCAACCCTAACTGAAACCATGGCTTGCAAACAGAGATTTCTTTAACCGGGTGTAGCACTGTAGCACATATCTTGCTGTAAAATGATAAGTTTCCGTTCTAGTAAGCTTTTGAAAGCCTGGCTTGTGCAGACAGAGATTACCCCAGGGTAGCACCAGAGGTGTTCAAATGAGAATCCATGTTTTGCTGCAACATCTTTCAAAAGCTGCACATGTGAGAGCTGTGTAGCGAATGGAAGTGAAGGACCAGTAACATTGAAGGAATTCTTTTTTGAGCTGCAGTAGAATTATTTAGACTAGAACACAGTGTCTGGGGATTGCTAACTACAGCAGCTAGACTAGAGCACAGGGTTTGATTGCTAACTATAGCAGCTAGACTAGAGCACAGGGTTTGATTGACTATAGCAGCTAGACTAGAGCACAGGGTTTGATTGCTAACTATAGCAGCTAGACTAGAGCACAGGGTTTGATTGCTAACTATAGCAGCTAGACTAGAGCACAGGGTTTGATTGCTAACTATAGCAGCTAGACTAGAGCACAGTGTTTGATTGCTAACTATAGCAGCTAGACTAGAGCACAGGGTTTGATTTCTAACTATAGCAGCTAGACTAGAGCACAGTGTTTGATTGACTATAGCAGCTAGACTAGAGCACAGTGTCTGATTGACTATAGCAGCTAGACTAGAGCACAGGGTTTGATTGCTAACTATAGCAGCTAGACTAGAGCACAGGGTTTGATTGCTAACTATAGCAGCTAGACTAGAGCACAGTGTTTGATTGCTAACTATAGCAGCTAGACTAGAGCACAGGGTTTGATTTCTAACTATAGCAGCTAGACTAGAGCACAGTGTTTGATTGACTATAGCAGCTAGACTAGAGCACAGTGTCTGATTGACTATAGCAGCTAGACTAGAGCACAGGGTTTGATTGCTAACTATAGCAGCTAGACTAGAGCACAGTGTTTGATTGCTAACTATAGCAGCTAGAATAGAGCACAGTGTTTGATTGCTAACTATAGCAGCTAGACTAGAGCAGTGTTTGATTGCTGACTATAGCAGCTAGACTAGAGCACAGCGTCTCTGTGAAGAATCTGCTCATGGACCCAACAGGCTTGTTATTGTTGAGAGTTATGTGGGAAGAATCACAATTAAAATGTCCAGTTTAAGGATACAATTCATTCATATGTGTAATGGTCTAATTTAATCAGCACTCTGCTGTCATGAATGTCTTTCTTTTTATGAGTTCAAGATTGCCGAGGTAAACAATTGAGCAGTAAATCACACAACACCGTTATATCTTTTATACATTTTATCAAGAAAGATAGAAAACAGATGCGCTACAAAAACAGAACAGAAGATTCATATCAAAATAGCAGAAATCAGTTCACTAAGTTTAGCAATGAATAATATTCAGGGAGCATCTCAGCTTCAGTGTAAATATTGATTACATGGAAAATAATGCATTCATCTATTGTCTAGAAAGTGTTTTATCATTATTTATTTATTAGCAGACATCCATATCCAGGGACACTTAGAGTTGTTACAAAATATTGCAATACAAAATTAGAGGGGGAATGGAGGAGAGAGGGAGAGGGAAGAGAGAGGAGAGGAGAGGGAGAGGAGAGTAGAGATGGCAGGGTGGAGAGGAGAGAATAGAAGGCAGGGTGGAGAGAGGGAGAGTAGAGAAGGCAGGGTGGAGAAAGGGAGAGTAGAGAGAATGGAGGAGAGAGGGAGAGTAGAGAGGATGGTGGAGAGAGGGAGAGTAGAGAGGGCAGGGTGGAGAGAGGGAGAGTAGAGAGGATGGAGGAGAGAGGGAGAGTAGTAATTGTAACCACTACATTTGGTGACATTGTAAGGTGGTGTTTGAATTGGCTGAGTTTGTGTGTGATTAGTACCAGGTGAGTGGCTAAATTGATTAGCAGTTGATTTTGCTATTTGATTGGTTTCCACACAGTTGAGTTGGTTCTTTTGCCAAGCAGGGGTAACAACATTTATTCAAGCAGCTTATTTTAGCGCCAGCACGAAGCGCCAGCCAACAGAAGAGCCTCAACAAAAGAGCCGGGAGTCTAGCTGTGGGAGTCCAGCGAGGGGAGGCCTGCGCTGAGACGCTGTTCGACTAGATCCGAACCTACCAGCGCTCTGGAAGAAGCCATCTACTAGTCAGGTCTGTATCCTCCACCCCACTGCTCCTACTGTGCCTTTTGTCTTGCTTGTCCTGCTATGACTGTCTCTCACATCCCTGTTCTGTCCTCCCGTCCTTGTCCTCTGCCCTCCCTCCGCTGTTGCTCCTCCAACCCCTCTAACCTCATTTCTCTGCCTCTCCCCCCCTCCCGCACACTCTCTGGTGCACTCTGGAACTGTCACTCTTCTGCTAACAAAGCTGATTTCATCTCTGCCTTTGCCTCCCACCTCTCGCTCGATTTCCTTGCTCTCACTGAAACCTGGCTGTCCCCTGATAACACTGTTACTCCTGCTGCCCTGTCCTCTCTCTACGTCCTGTCCCATACCCCGCGTCTCACCGGACGGGGAGGTGGGACGGGTCTTCTCCTCTCTCCCTCCTTACTCTTTTCTGTCCCCTCTGATCTCACCTCCCTCTCTGTCACTACCTTTGAATTTCATGCAGTCCAACTAACCTCTCCCTGTCAACTCCTGCTCATTGTTTTGTACCGCCCCCCTGGGCCTCTCACTCACTTTCTGGATGAACTCGACTATCTACTCTCCTCCCTCCCCTCTCTGTCTACCCCGACTGTCCTGTTGGGTGACTTCAACATCCATCTCTCCAACCCCAGCCACTCTGCTGGATTCCTCCCTCTCCTTCACTCCTTCGACTTCTGTCTCTCTCCGTCTCCTCCTACCCACAAAGCTGGCCGTCAACTGGACCTCACCTTCTCCAGGGCCTGCTGCCCCTCCAACCTCTCTGTCACCCCCCTGGACCTCTCTGATCACTATTTCATCTCTTTTTCTCTGTCTCTCCCCCCTCTCCCTGCTCCTCCTACCCCCACTGTCACCTCTCGCCGTAACCTCCGCTCTCTCTCCCCCTCTGTCCTTGCCTCCACTGCTCTCTCTCACCTCCCTCCTATCGACTCCTTTTCACAACTCTCCGTAGACTCTGCTACCTCCACCCTCTTCTCCTCACTCACCTCCTCCCTCGACTCCCTCTGTCCCCTCACCTCCCGACCCGCTCGCCCCTCCCCTCCCCATCCCTGGCTCTCCTCTGTGCTCCGCTCGGCAAGAATCACACTGCGATCTGCTGAAAAGAAATGGAAGAGAACCAAACTCCCTGCTGCCCTAGACCTTTACCGCACTCTTCTCTCCTCCTTCTCCTCTACTCTCTCCTCTGCTAAATGTGCTTATTTCCAATCTGTAATCCAAGCCTCCACTAACAACCCACGTAAACTATTCTCTACCTTCTCCTCCCTCCTAAACCCTCCCCCCCCTCCTCCTCCCTCCTCTATCTCCCCTGACGACTTTGCCTCCTTCTTCTCTTCTAAAATCTCAGATATCCGCAAACTCTTTAACACCTCTCCCTCCCCCGCACCCCCTCCTGCTCCAACCCCTACACCCACTACATCCCCTACTAACTCGCCCTCCCTCTCCACCTTCTTGCCCCTCTCAGACTCTGACCTCTCCTCCCTGCTCCAGGGTCACAAACCCACCACGTGTGCCTTGGACCCCCTCCCCACTCACCTCTTTCAAGCTGCTGCTCCTGCTCTACTCCCCTTCATCTCCTCCCTCCTCAACACCTCTCTACTTTCTGGCATCTTCCCCTCTGCCTTCAAAAAAGCCTCGATCACTCCCCTCCTCAAAAAACCTACCCTCGACCCCACCTCCCTCCAGAGCTACCGTCCTGTCTCCCTCCTACCCTTCCTCTCCAAAACCCTCGAGCGGACTGTACACCGCCAGCTCTCTGCTTTCCTGTCCAACCACTCTCTGCTTGACCCTCTCCAATCTGGCTTCCGCTCTGCTCACTCCACTGAAACCGCCCTTCTGTCTGTCACCAACTCACTTAAGTGTGCCCGAGCTGCCTCTCTCTCCTCTGTCCTAATTCTCCTCGACCTCTCTGCTGCCTTTGACACTGTTGATCACTCTATTCTACTATCATCTCTTGCTGACCTGGGGATCTCTGGCACTGCTCTGGCCTGGTTCTCCTCCTACCTCTCCAACCGCACTTACCAGGTAACCTGGCGTGGAGCAACCTCCACACCTCACCCTCTCTTGACTGGAGTCCCCCAAGGGTCAGTCTTGGGTCCTCTCCTGTTCTCTCTCTACACCCGCTCCCTGGGCCCCCTCATCGCATCCTATGGTTTCTCATACCATTTCTATGCTGATGATGCTCAGATTTTCCTCTCCTTCCCCACCTCTGACTCCACCATCTCCTCCCGTATCTCTACCTGTCTGTCTGCTATTTCCTCCTGGATGCACTCGCATCACCTCAAACTCAACCTCTCTAAATCTGACCTCCTTTTCTTTCCCTCCTCCTCCCCCTCCTCTGATCTCTCTATCTCTGTTCCTCTGGAATCTACCACACTCTCTCCCTCTTCCTCAGCTAAAAACCTTGGAGTCACCCTGGACCCCTGCCTCTCTTATTCCCAGCACATCTCCACTCTGGCACGCACTTGCAGATTCTTCCTGAGCAACATCCGAAGAATCCGACCCTTCCTCACCAACTATGCTACCCAGCTCCTGGTCCAGGCCCTGGTACTCTCCCGCCTAGACTACTGCAACTCCCTCCTGGCTGGCCTCCCTGCGTCCGCCACCCGTCCGCTCCAGAACTCTGCTGCTCGCCTGGTGTTCTCTCTACCTCGCTTCGCCCACGCTACTCCACTACTCCGCTCGCTCCACTGGCTCCCGATCACCGCTCGCATCCAGTTCAAGACTCTTGTACTAGCCTACAGATGCCTTGATCAGACTGCACCCAGCTACCTCCAGACCCTCATCTCTCCCTACACCCCCACTCGACCTCTCCGCTCCGCCTGCACTAGAAGACTGGCTCTACCTCCGCTACGCTCCCCTGCCTCCCGAGCCCGCTCCTTCTCCACCCTTGCTCCGCAGTGGTGGAACGACCTTCCTACAGATGTCAGGACTGCCCAGTCCCTGACCACATTCCGGCGCCTCCTTAAGACTCACCTCTTCAAACAGCACCTGTAGAACTCCTCTGTTGTATCCTGGGACACTATCACCCTTCATTTAAATATGCTTTATTTTGCTCTTATCTGCCCCCTATTTTACTGCATTTAATCCTGTACCTCAGAATATTGTAATCTCCCAAGTGTTTAATCTGTAGTATTTTGTACTTAATCATATCCTGATGTAACTATCACTATTATCTGCTGTATTATTGAATTGTGGTTTGTCACACTTGAGAATTATTGTATTTCCTGTTCTTATTGTATGACTTATATTGTAACACTTGAATGTATTTGTATTTGCTTGCGATTGTAAGTCGCCCTGGATAAGGGCGTCTGCTAAGAAATAAATAATAATAATAATAATAATAATAGAGAAGACAGGGTGGAGAGAGGGAGAGTGGAGAAGGCAGGGTGGAGAGAGGGAGAGAGGGAAAGGGGGGGATTAACATATCAGAGAGAAGGGAAACAAAGAGGAGAGCCATAGGGGAGGCAGAGAGGAGAGCAGAAGATGAGAGAAAGAGGGATCTGGAGATGGAGAGGTGGAGAGGAAAGAGAGAGGGAGACAGGAAGGGAGAGTAGGAAAAGGGGTGTAGAGAAATAAAGAGGAGGGGCTCAGGGTAAGAGGGTAGAAGAGAGAGGATTTTTTCTCATCAGCCCAGAAGAGTGCAGAGAGAGTGTCAGTGAACATGAAGAGGAGATTGTCTGAGCTGTTTGAAAAGTTTCCTGGTTCAGACAGCAATGTGTGTTTAATCTGCAGCGCTGACAGGGTAAGGGGACTCCAGCACAAGGTCTGTATTCATGTCCAGAGTCCAGAAGAATGGATAGAGTTTCTCATTGGGATTGAACTCCATGTCAGTGAAAGTGTAGATGTGAGATCTGGTCTCCACATTGTAAAAGGAGAGCTGCCATTCCTCATAATCCAGATACACCCCCAGCTTCTGGGGCTTCAGGCTCAGGGGGAGGTGGGTCTGGGGGTCAGTGAGAGCAGTTAACCCTGTATAATTACTCCACTCCACAGTCCAGTAACCCTGCTGGGGGGTCATGCTGAACACCCCCTTCTTCGGGGCAGACTCTCTGCTGACTCCTAATATCCACCGCGTATGCCCCCCCACCTGCACCTGCCAGTAGCGTCTCCCCGAGGTGAAGCCCTCCCTGCCCAGCATACAGGACCTGTAATCAAATCTCTCTGGATTGTCAGGGAGATCCTGTCGTGTACCTCCCCATCTCACTCGCTTCCCCTCTGCAGACAGGATGAGCTCGGGGTTTGCTGTATCAGGGTCCAGAGTCAGACCAACTGTGGAGCAGAGAGGAGACATTATTGTTATTATTATTAGTAGTAGTAGTAGTAGTAGTAGTCCTATTTAAGGTACGTTTTAGAAACTACACCAGCTGTCCAAAGACAGCTGGACAAAAAATCTAATTAGCACCCTTGAGGGTGCTAAAAAAGACATACCTTAACTAAATTAACAGAAAACACCGGTTCAAAAGGACTGTAAATTAAATATGCACAACAAAAGGGGAGGTGGTACAGAGCACGCCCCCTAGAGCCCACTGGTCGACAAAGGAAGCCATGTCACCAGCGGACTCCGCGTGGGCGTGCTCTAACTTAACCCTTGATCGGACGAGGGCCCTGAACATGGCCACACAGTCAAAGAGACCCTCCCCGATCATCTTACGCTTCCTGGTCTTGTAAATTGCCAGTTTAGCAAGAGCCAGGAGCAGATTCACGAGGAGGTCTCTCATCTTGCTGGTGCCCGAAAATGAGGAGGGTGGGGGAGAAATACAGCCAGATGCAGCAGGAGGTTCCTCAGCAGCAGAAAGTAAGGATGCAGCCTGGCGCACGAAAAATAAATGTGAGCTACAGACTCGGACCGTCCGCAGAAAGGGCATGCAGTGTCCGAGCCGGTAAAGTGACGCAGGATCTCTCCTGACGCGAGCGCTCCGTGCAGGACTCCTCCATCCCAAGTCCCCAGCTCCTCTAGGGACCAGCGGGGAGTACAGGGCCTCCCACTGGGGAATCTCGCCCTCCTGGGGTCAGAGGGGCTCCTGCCAAGCGGTGTCTCGGCGGGAGACGAGGGCGGGGAAGTGGAGGGTGTGGAGCATCATCGCATACAGGGTCCTCCTAGACGCTGATCGAAGGGGGGTTGAGGAGAACTGCGAGATCCTGCTCAGGTTGTTCTCGAGGGGAGGCCGAGGGGGGTCTCGGGCCTTCGGTTCGATCAGCAGGACCGGAGAGCCTGGGGGGGGCAGAAGCTGGCTCACCGGTCCTGAGAACTCCCTCGAGATACCTGACAGAGTCTGGGTGCAACTCTGCTTTGCACTCCCGGATCGCTCGGCCGGCCGTCCTGACGGTCGCCCAAGCCGCCCTGGCGACCAGCGACTCGGGCGTCAGCCACTCCGAGCGTTCACGATCCAGGAGATCCCAGACTCTGGTCACCTTGGCCGAGATCAGCGCGCGCCGCACCGAGGGGGACTCCAACGCCTGCGCACCTAGGTGGGGGTTGTGCAGCAGGGGCTCCAGAAGGAGTCCTAAGCCCTTGGTCGGAACGGCGTCTCGGCCGATAGAAAACATGCTCCGGGTCCTGAGCAGATCATGGTAAAAGACCGGCAGCTCGGGGAGAAGGAGTCCCCGGAGGTCGATCCAAAAGAGCTGCTGGTCATAGCCCAGGTCGTGCAGCTGGCACAAAAGGAGGGACGCCAGCGTGCACCATTGTGGGGCCGGGTCTGTGTATTGGAATCTCTGTAGGGTTTGGAGGCGGAAGGTGTGCACCTGGCTCCTGATGCACACCAACCCTTGGCCAGAGGGAGGCACAGAACTGCCGCAGAGACCCAGTGCTTTCCGGCCCAGAAGAAGTCAGTCAGCTTCCTCTGGACCCTGGCCACAAACTGAGGGGGCGGACTCAGGACGGTCCTCCAACTCCACCCAGTTGGCTGCGACCGAGGTCTCCGCGGGGCTCAGGTGGACTCCCAGATATTTAAAACTGTCCGCGCTCCACTTTAACTGCTGGAGCGCGACAGGGAGGGAGTCCACCCGCCAGGGACCTACCAATAACCCGGAGCACTTGTCCCAGTTGATCCTGGCAGAGGAAGCGGCAGAGTAGACGCTCTGGCAGCTCCGCATCCTCTCCAGGTCAACCGGGTCGGAGGCCACCAGGAGCACGTCGTCGGCGTAGGCCGACAGGACCACCCTCGTGTCCGACGCGCCGAGCGCCAACCCCGTGAGCCTCCTGCGAAGGAGGCAGAGGAAGGGCTCGATGCACAGCGCGTACAGTTGTCCGGACAGAGGGCAGCCCTGACGTACTCCTCTCCCGAATGAGAGGGGCGCGGTCAGGGACCAGTTAACCTTCAAGAGGCACTCGGCAGAGGCGTACAGCATCCGGAACAGGCCGACGAAGCGCAGCCCGAATCCGAATGCTCGCAGGGTTCTGAAAAGGTACTCATGATACACCCCGTCGAACGCCTTCTCCTGATCCAGAGAGAGGAAGGCGACTGACCGACCAGTCCTCCTGCAGTAGTGCAGGATGTCCCGAACCAGGAAGATGTTGTCAAAGATCGTCCGGTTCGGAACCGTGTAGGACTGGGTCGGGGTGGATCACGTCTGCCAGCATGGACTTGATTCTCAGGGAGGCGGCCTTGGCCACGATTTTGTATTCCGTGCACCGCAGCGAGACCGGGCGCTAGTTCTTCAGGCAGCGGAGATCCCCCTTCTTGGGCAACAGCGTGATGACCGCATCTCCCCGGTCTCGTAGGCTTCCGCCAGGACCCGCGCAAAGGCGGACCCCAGCAAGTCCCAAAACTTCTTGTAGAACTCCACGTTCAGCCCGTCAATGCCCGGCGATTTGTTGTAGGGCATCTGACCGAGGGCGTCGGAGAGCTCGGCCAGGGTCAGCTGGCCCTCGAACTCATCCCGCAAGCCCTCGCCGACCGTGGGAAGCCTGTCCCACAGAACCCTGCACGCGTCGGAGTCGACGGGATCCGGAGAGAAGAGGGCAGAGTAGAAGGCCCTGGCCCTCTCGTACACGCTCTCCGGATTCGTCACAAGGGAGCCGTCGTCCGCCAGGAGGCAGGTGATGTTCTTGCGGTCTCCCTTCTTTTTCTCCAACGCGTAGAAGAAGTGTGTGCCGCTGTCCATCTCCCGGAGGAACTGGACCCGCGAGCGCACAAACGCCCCCCGGGACCGCTGGAGCTGCAGGTCCCGCAGGGTGCTCTTCTCCTCGTACGCGCTCTGCTCGAGTTGGTCCCCGCGAGCCAGGCAGCTCTCCAGATCGAGCGGCACCCTTACCAGCTGCTCGATCCGCGAGTCCCTCCGCCTGCTCGCGCCCCTCGTGTACTCCTGACAGAGGATCTTGATCTGCGCCTTCCCCACGTCCCACCACTGACGCCAAGTGGGGAAGCGAGATCGCCTGCCATGCCAGACCGTCCAAAAGTCCCGGAAAGACCGCTCAAAACGCTCGTCCTCCAACAGGCTGTTGTTGAATTGCCAGTAGGAAGCGGCGTGCCTAGCTGGCACCACGGCCACCAGGTTGTGGTCCGTGAACGACGCCAGCCTGATGTCAGAGGAGCGAACGTAGCGAGTATGGTTCCACGACCCGTAGAACCTGTCGATCCGGGACTGAGACACCCGCCCCTCCCTCCCCCTGGTGTAGGTGAAGGCAGAGGTGTCCAGGTGTTGCCACTGCCAGATGTCAACCAGAGAGAGCCGAGCGATCAGCTCTCTCAGGGCGGCCGACGAGAGCGGGTAGGGCTCGTGCCCCACCCGGTCCGCGGCCTCGAGGGTGCAGTTAAAGTCCCCCCCCCCCCCCCCCCCCTGAGGACCACGAGCTCGTCGGCGCCAATGGTGTTTAAGTGGTTCAACATCCGGCGGAAAAACTGCACCCTCGCCGGACCTGAGGACGGAGCGTACGCGTTCACCAGGTGAACCGTAGCGTCCCCGTCCCGGATCCGGTGGTGCAGCAGACGGCCCGGCACGACGTTGACCACATCGAGCACCTTGACAAAGCCCTCAGGAAGCACCTGACCCCGTGCCTCCTGGTAATATTTTTGAGAGGGGCTGCAGCCTCCCCTGCAGCCACCTTTGCCCATTTCTTGGGGGCTTGTGGAGCTTACCCACTTATTATTTAAATTTATTTATTTATTTATTTATTTATTTATTTATTCAAAAAACAAACAATTATTTAAAGTAAACAAAACACACAAAACACACTTGCATACCCCTGCACTCCAATAGTGCAGGGGCACACACAACAAAGTTTTTTTTTTCTCAAAACAAAAAAGTTATTTATTATTATTTTTTTAATAAATAAACGAAAAAATAACCACCCCTGCACTCCAACAATGCAGGAGTAGCAAAATAAAAAATAAAACAAAGTTATTTATTTTTAAACAAAAAATAAAAAACAACCAAAAACACAAAAGTTTTTTTTTTTTTTCAAACAAACGTATTTATTTATTTTTTAATAAACAAATGAATACAAATTCACACACCCCTGCACTCCAATAGTGCAGGGGTAAAAGAAATTAAAAAATAAAACAAAGTTCAAAACTAAAAAAAATAGTTTTAAACTTGAAAGAAAATCAAACTAAGGGCAAACAAAGGAGCACACGGCCTGTGCTCCCTGCCTGCCCTTCCCCCACTCTGCACGCAGCAGAGATGGGGGATTTTTAAAACAAAACGATTTTTAAAAACCAAAAACAGTTAATTATATAAAAAATAATTTTCCTAAAAAAGTACAAAAATAAAAGCTTTAAAGTAAAATTAACAAATCAATTAAAGTAGTGTTTTAAAAAGAAAGAAATCTCTCCTGCACTTGTTTATGCACACAAGTGCAGGGAGAGGAAGGGAAAAACTAAAAAAGTGTTTTTTATAATAATAAAACCACTAAATCAAAATATTATTGAACAAAAAGGTGCACTACTACTTTAGAAAACAGAAAATATAAAAAGATTTCGAAAATAAAAAGTTTAAATAACTGTTAATTGTTTTTAGTGTGAAAACTGAGGAGCTCTGAAAAGTGTGGCCTCTCAGTAGTAGTAGTACTACCATCATTATTATTATTATTATTATTACTAGCAGAATTATTATTAGGATGTTATGAGGGAGGGAAGGTATGAAGATCAATTAAAATGAATCTTAAAATAATATTTACTAAATATAAATATTAACTAAACCCAAGATCACCACGTACAGTAAAGTCACTTAAAATCGACAGGCTGAACTGAAGAGGCAGTTGGAAAATTCATTTGGAAATGCAGCAGTTTTTATTGTAGCAGTTTTCGGTTGTCATGGAAACCGCAGTGAACGCAATGAGCCGTGAGATACACCAGGGGTTCCGCACTCCTTGGGAAAATGTCTAATTAAAAACAATTTGATATGTTTAAACCTGTAACACTAAATAAACCGAATCTAAACTGTCCTTTATTCATCTGAATAAATATTGTGAAAGATGGAAATCACATAGAATATGCACCGAGGGAAATAAATTTTAGTAAATAAAATGAATGCAAAAACTAAACACTTTTTTTAATCAAACCTTTAAATTAGGTAACTTTATATAATTGAACATTTTAGAAAAGCAGTTATTTTTCTTGGTCATCAAACATGAAAGTGCGTGTCTCTTATTATTCCCATTCATAAATACCAGAGCAGGAATCACTGAGTAAAACCAGTACAAAGCGCACAAGAACATGACTCTGAAATCCTGATTTCTTAACACTGTGTAACTAAACTGTGCAGCCGTTACCTCTCACGCTGAACTGTAACGCACAGAAAAGACGAATGCGCAAAATACAGAAGGAAACACGAGCCTTGCAGAAGTTACTTTTCGCCACTATTCTGTACAACCAAATACAACCAAATACAAAATCCCACCCCCCAAAAAAACAAATAAACTGTGGAGTGAAGCTGCGCCACTTAACCAAAAATAAAACTTAAATCCCAAAAATAAATCCACCTGCAACGAAATCTGAAAAACTGTGAACGAGACAGAAATTAATAAAATAGCAGCATATGCAAACATTTTAATAAATCAGTTACCGGTATGTAACGAGATGTATGAGTTTGATTAATAACTTGATTTAGTTAATATTGAAACATACATCAGAGTACTCAATGTTTTAAATGTTAATATCTAATTAGTCACAAAAACGTATTCATCATAGGCATCAATTGAATTTTTAAATGAATGTTATCAAGTACAAAAAAGTTAGTATGAAAATGTTTCTACAAAAAGAACAAACCCATTCCAGCTCCTCAAAGCTGAGCCCGCGGTACAAACGCATTCAAACTCCTGCAGCTGCCTGTTGTGTTCTTTATACTTTGCAAAACGTATTCTTTGGAAGCGGACTCGACATATTATAAATTGTATTAATACTGAACACACTGTTTACATCTGAAGCAGAGCGATCACATGACCTTAACCAGCGGCGGAGGAAGAGGAAGATGAGCCCCCCTCCCCAAATGTTAATTTAACCCTTATTTATAAACATCAAACACACCGAATCAAGTGTTCAATATTGAACCATATTTAATTGTCAGAATGTCAGCACGTATGAAACACTACGTCATAAGAACGTGTTCTACTGATCTACTTTATTTTATTCTGCGTACATGTGAACATCCAACACGACACTATTTTTAAATGTTAGCCTGCGTGGTTCAGGGGGCGTGGAGCTGGGGGCTTTTAATCTTCTAATCTTCTAATTTTCTAATTTCCTGTTAATTAGCATCTATTTTCTATTTAAGCCCTGATCACCTGCACCTTTTCTGTCTAGTGTTTCATTTTTGAATCCTGACTGGTAGTGTTACGCATTACTCCAAAAAAAAAAAAAAAAAAAAAAATTACGAAGACCACGTTTCAAACAAGATTAAAGACGTGCAGTCTTACCTGCTTCCAAATGGAAGCGCTTTCAGCCTACGCCTTTCCTTCCGACTCAGACGAGTTCCTGCCTCCGACCCCTCCACCGGTCCGTCTGTCAGGCATCCCGTTCCTCGTCCCGGTCCATGACCGCACCAGCCCCGCCAGTCAACCTTGCTTCCACCCGGCTTTCAGCTAGGCAAGAGCAGGGCTCAAAGCGCGGTTCCACTAGCCAGCCCCCACCGCAGCTCCACTATAAAGATTGGACGACACCTAAGCTGCTGAAAGTACTCTTTGAAAAGTCCATTCCCATCCCCGTTGGCGGAGATCGCATGTCCCTGTTTCTTACCTATTGTGAAGCTTTGTCAGCCGAGCCGATTCTCCCCCCCCCCCCCCCCGCTTGCAAGCTTCGGCCGTCAGGCCCTCCCCTTCTGCTACTCTCTCCGTTCCTGTTCCTGCTGCGCATACGCAAGACCCTGCTCTCGCAGCCCAGCTCCCCCTGCCGGCGCAGTCAGCACAGCCACAGCATCTGCCGCCGCAGTCACTCACCTCGCCCGTCCCCTCCTCCAGCAGCGCCCCTCAGGTCACTTTTAATCAGCTTCAAACTCTGCTCCAGCCCATTATAGACTCTCAGCTAGCCCTCAGCGCCCGTCTTGACAAACTGGAGAATCCTTCTTTGGCTCCACCTGCCTTCAGTTCCAGCACTCCTGCTTATACTTTTGGTACGTCCTCTTCAGTACCCCCCATTGCTCTTCCAGAGTTCAACCTCTCCTCAGCCACTGTAGCAAGTTCCTCTTCTCCCCGTGCTATTACCAGCCATTATATTTCTCCAAAAATTAGGAAGTTAATAATTGAAGGCAAGGATGTTAATCTCGTTTCTATTCTCATTGCTTCTTCTGAGTTTTTAGATCACAGAGTGGTTGACTGTGGAGACGTTTCAGTCACTCTAAAGTCCCGTGACCCACGTCTTCAAAAAAGCCTTTCCGTGGGAGAATTCGTCCTCGCTTTCTCCATCTATCATGACATTCTCTGTTCTGTTTATCCACACAGATTACAGGAGCTAAATCAGTATCTCTTCCTGGTTGTCGAATTGTCTGTGCGCTATGGAGGCACCTTGTTCTATCAATACCACCGTGCCTTCTCAGCCAAAGCTGCTGCCACCCGCTCAGCTGACAACCGTATTGTGGATTGGTCCCATTCCGACCCAGATCTTTTCACCAGTATCTTCAGTGGAATTCGTGCCAACGCCTGCAACGCATGTGCCTCCACAGCGCACTCCTCTTACCTATGCCCTAAGGCAGCAGCTAGTTCTCTTCAACCCATTCCTCATCCCTTGCCTTCTCTTCTCAGTTCAAGACATCTTGCCCCTGCTTCCATCCATGCTTCAGCTCCACCCACCAGATCTCAAGCCCAAGATGTCTTATGGCCGTCCCATCAAGTTTTCAGGTGGCAGGCAAATATACAATAACTTTAATTCTTCTGTCTGCTTCAACTGCTCCTGCAAGAACCTCTATGTCTGCAGCTTCTGCAACGACGCCCACTCCCGGTCCATATGTCCTCTTACAGCTAAGTGACAATCAAAGTTACTTCAGGTTTTTACTCCTATTAACGTTCCGGCTCTCGCTAATGCGCTTCAAAATCATCCAGACAAGCCGTTCGTCTATCTAATTAGTGGACTTACAAATGGCTTCTTCACCGGCATTTCTCACGTTCCTTCCGAGTCTCACATCTGTCAAAACCTCCGTTCTGCCATTGCAGAGCCACAAGTCGTCAGTTCCCTTCTCCAAGCCGAAGTCAACAAAGGCTTCATGGTCGGTCCCTTTGCAGCACCCCCCTTCACTACCTTTCGCATTAATCCCATTGGCATCGCTACCCGCAAGTATTCTGGCAAGAAATGCCTTATCATTGACCTATCCGCTCCTCGGGGCGGTTACACACGCAGCATTAACTCCCTCATTTCAAGCGAGGAGTTCGCTCTTCACTACATTAAGCTCTCAGATGCCATTCATTTCATCAAAATTGCAGGTCACGGAGCCTGGCTTGCCAAAGCTGATATCTCTGATGCATTTAAGGTCATGCCTATTCATCCTTCCCTCCGTCACCTTTTCGGAGTCTGTTGGGCAGACAAGTTCTATTTCTCCACCCAGCTCACCTTCGGTTGCCACAGTAGCCCAAAAATATTCGATTCCTTGTCAGAAGCCCTCTGCTGGATTTTGCTCAACTCCTATCATGTTCCTCCTCCATCTAATGGATGACTTTCTGCTTATTTCCCCCCCTTCAGATCCTCCAGCCCAAGCAATTGATCAGCTTAAGACCCTCTTCTCCTTAGTTGGTGTCCTTCTTTCTCAAGAGAAAACCATCGGCCCTGTTAACTCCCTGGAATTCCTCGGCATTACACTCAATACCGTGAAATTCAAAGCCAGCCTGCCTCCTGCCAAACTCCATCGCTTACTCTCACTCATTAACAGTTTTCAGATCTCCTCTTTCATTAAGAAGAGGGACCTCCTGTCTCTCCTCGGTCATTTAAATTTCGCCATCCGCATCATTCCCCAGGGCAGAACATTTATTTCACGTCTCCTAGTCCTCTCATCAACTGTCAAGAATATGAATTCTCACGTGAAAATCTCAGCTGAAGCCAGAAAAGACAAAGATGTGGATCAATCTCCTTACTAACTGGAATGGTCTCTCTATTTTATGACGACTTCATTTCAGCCCCTCATGATCTTGCCCTCTTCACTGACGCCTCATCCATCGGATTCGGCGGGTTCCTCGCTCCTGAATGGTTCTCCAGCACTTGCCCCCCTGAAATTCAGCTCCTCCCCCCTCAAAAGAAATCTACTGCTCTCCTAGAAATTTATCCAATCGTAGTGGCCGCTGTCCTCTGGGGTCACCAATGGTCAAGAAAATCAATCCTTTTCTTCAGCGATAACAAACCCACAGTGCACATCATCAACAAAGGACGTTCTTCATCCCCCCTCATTATGCGCTTGCTCCGTCGTCTCATATGGTCTTCCGTATCTCTCAACTTCCTAATACAAGCCCGCCATCTTCCTGGTACCCAAAATAATGCTGCTGATGCTCTCTCTCGCCTACAGGTATCCAAGTTCCGTCAGCTGGTTCCATCTGCCTCCCCAAACCCCCTCCAGACCCCACAGTTTCATCAGCTGCTTCTAGACTGAACTCTACCCTCCGCAACCTCCTTCAATCTGCTCAAAACTACATGTCTACAGCCCTCGCCCTTTCTTCAAGAGCTTCTTATTCTACGGCCTGGTCAGCATTCTTAACCTTCTGTGCTCATAATCATATCCACCCTATTCCCTTCAATCAAGACTGGATCCTGGCCTTCATCGTCCATGCTAAGGAATCTCTCCATCTTTCCCCAGCATCCATTAAATCTTACATTTCAGGAATCCAATATCACTACCGCATCATGTCAGTGCCTTCACCCACCATCCTCTCCATACCAGTTGTTCGTCTGACTCTCCGCGGAATCTTCAAAAGCTCCCCCCCTGCTGCATCTTCCCACCTGCCTATATCAACAGACATCCTACATTCTCTCATCTCTACTCTTCGGGAAGGTTGCTTCCTCCCCTACGAAGATCTCCTAATGGAGACCATCTACCTCACAGCCTTCTTTGGCTTCCTCAGAGGCTCAGAATTCACAGTTCTTCAGCTTCAAGCTTCCCTGCAGTGGGTATTCGTCTATGTGACCTCTCTTGTATTTCCAACTCCTATTTCATAATTCGGCTGCGTACCTCAAAAGACAGATCAACTCCGGCGTGGTCAGTTCATCCAGCTCTCAAGGATTGAATCTTCTATCTGCCCTTTCTCAGCAATGTCAAAATATCTCTCCATCAGGAAATCCTCCCCCCCGGACCCTCTATTCATCGATTCCTCTCTCTTATCACTCATCACTGGTTCTCAGCCCACCTCTCCACCCTCCTCTCCAGAGCAGGCCTCCCTCCTCAGCTTTATTCTCCCCATTCATTTCGTATAGGCGCAGCTACCTCCGCTGCAAGAGCCAGCATCAACCACAGTCTGATCAAGACCATGGGGTGCTGGTCCTCTTCCGCAGCAGATTCTTACATTCATTCATCTCCCTCCGATATAGTTGTAGCCCATTTTAAAATCGCTAGCATGCCCGGAGTAGGGGCTACCTGTCCGCCGGAGCCACCCAAGGTTCCCCCCCCAATAGCTTCAAGGGTTTTTTTTTCCTCTTCACTGAGCGGCAGGCATACACATAATCACAGCTACTAATAATCACTAACCATCTCTCCGTTTGTCTCGTTTGTCCTTCTGATCTTTTGTTTATGTTATGCATTGGCATGTGCTGTCTCTCGTTTGCTTCACGGTGTGGGAATTTTCGTGAGGTGCCGGGGGTCCATCCTTTGGGGGGCAAGTGAGTCTCACTTCCCAGACCTCAGGGTTAGGCATCCGCCCCCCTTACCTTCAGGGGGGTTCTCACCATGTGAGTCAGAGCGGACCCCCGGCCAAAATCTGTCCTGTTGCAGCTCCTGCGTTTATCTTACCTCAAATCGAGGCTCTGCTCTATACTGCCTCTCTTTCAGGACGTGGCCACTCATGCTGAGTCCCATACTAACTTCTATGCTTTGTCCTTATTTCAGGTCCCAGGCAGCGTGACGTCTTGGCCTATCAGGGGTTTTACGAGCGCCTCTTACAGAAGTCTCAGATGCTGGGTACCTCTCCCATCTCCTCTCGAGGGGCAGCTCTCCGAGTCATAACCCTCATTTGTGTTTTCGGTTGCTGGGTCCTCTGCCCCTGGGATGTGTCGGCATCATCGCCCTCAGTCAGCGACCTCTTTCTGTCCTACTGACTGCTCCTTGCTGCTGCTTCTGCCTTATCCTTCACCCCAGCTCACGCCCAGTGAATGAGAACACTATGTAACACATTTTTTGTTCCTGGGTAGTAAGTGTTATTTCCTAATTGCTTATGCCTCAAAAGTATAGAAAATGGTTATTATTCCCCACAAACTTTGCTTTTGTGACCAGGACAGTGATATTTTGAAATTTACCTATTTCCAATGAGAAAACGGGCGAATTTGTGTCTTTTCGTTCACATAGTCAGAAAAAAACAACATATGAATCCAAATTAACATGTATTTATACTAAAGTAATACAAAAATGACTACAAAAGATTTAGAAGTGAGTAGTTTTTCAAGATTTATAATTATACTGTAAATCACTTTCACGAAATCAGCCCCCAAATGTAGTCTCCCATCATGTTCTCATTATACTGTCCTTGGTAGCGGCATTCAAAGTCCAGTATATCCTGGTGGAAGCGCTTGCCTTGCTCCTCCGAGTACGCTCCCATGCTCTCCTTGAATTTATCAAGATGAGCATCAAGGATATGGATTTTGAGGGACATCCTACAGCCCATTGTGCCGTAGTTCTTCACCAGAGTCTCAACCAGCTCCACATAGTTTTCGGCCTTGTGATTGCCCAGGAAGCCCTGAACCACTGCGACAAAGCTGTTCCAAGCCGCTTTCTCCTTACTAGTGAGCTTCTTGGGGAATTCATTGCACTCCAGGATCTTCTTTATCTGTGGTCCGACGAAGACACCGGCTTTGACCTTTGCCTCAGACAGCTTAGGGAAGAAGTCTTGAAGGTACTTGAAGGCTGCCGACTCCTTATCTAGAGCTCTGACAAATTGTTTCAGAAGGCCCAATTTGATGTGCAGTGGTGGCATCAGCACCTTCCGGGGGTCCCAGCCGTACTCATCATACTTCAAGGCGTCCAGCAAGGTCTTGATGCTGTTGTAATCCTCTTTGAGGTGCACCGAGTGAGCCAGGGGAAGAGACCGGTACTTGTTACCATTGTGGAGCAGCACGGCTTTGAGGCTCCTGGATGAGCTGTCAATGAAGGACAGTATAACGAGAACATGATGGGAGACTACATTTGGGGGCTGATTCGTGAAAGTGATTTACAGTATAATCGTAAATCTCGAAAAACTACTTACTTCTAAATCTTTTGTAGTCATTTTTGTATTACTTTAGTATAAATACATGTTAAATTTGGCTTCATATGTTGTTTTTTTCTGACTTTATGTGAACGAAAAGACACAAAATCGCCCGTTTTCTCATTGGAAATAGGTAAATTTCAAAATATCACTGTCCTGGTCACAAAAGCAAAGTTTGTGGGGAATAATAGCCATTTTCTATACTTTTGAGGCATAAGCAATTAGGAAATAACACTCACTACCCAGGAACAAAAAAAAAATTGTTACATTAATTACTTGTTACACGGTGTAAATGAACAGGTCCAATCCTACCAGGATTCCCCAATTTTGTGATCACAGAAATGATTACACAATTCTGCACAGACATAGACATAGGAAACCGTTTTATTATTATTATTATTAAATCTGAAATGCATGTTGATTTGCTGTAGTTTATTTCGGTGTCCGCAGCAGCACCCGACAGCTTCCGTCTAAACTATAGGATGAATCGTGCACGCAATATATAACTGTACATGTCTGTGCTGAATAGTACCCCAAAACCTTCCATAAAGACGAGCCTCGTACCTGGAACCCCACCCCCACCCCACAGGGAACAAAGTGAGGATAATTAAGACAATAGCGATACCTGTTGAAATTAGGGAGGATACAATATGAATTACTGACACCAGGCAGCTGCAGTGACACAAATGTGTAACATCTACAAATATAAACGCGAAGGATATTATCATTGTTAATAAATAAATAAATAAAAACTTTCGAGCCCCGTGTGCAGCTGCACCTGCTGCACCTGCTATTGCTCCGCCCCTGACCATAACACTCCCCTACATCCCGCCTACAGGAAGGCAATTTGGAAGCAATGATTTGTGAATTTCTGCTTTGATTGACAGTCTGCCAACACTGTCTCGCTACACTTTGTTTTTCTAGTTTCAGCTGCCACCGGCCCGTGTCTTTCGTTAGTAATAGACCCAACGTGTCACGGAGCACCTTCACACTGCTGCTCAAAGTAGAAGCTGCCTGTGGAACGTGACGTCAGATTCCGCGGACACGCGCGCACAGAGGAGTGCTGTGGATTTGTTTTGAGAATGGATCCAGAGGTCGTACTGTCCGAAACGATAGTCTACCAAAAGATTTCAGACGAATACACAAATATGTGTCTGTGTTTCACATGCTGCTGACTGCAAATACAAACTGAATAATTTCATTTAATATTATTAAAGTTAGATTATCTACTACTAATAACTTTAAAAAGTTACAGATAGTATTTAAAACATGTCAGTAAACACGCCAGAAAAATAGATTTAAAGCAGGCCTATTAAAAACAAAATCTAAACGAAACATTAAAGAGATTTTTCTTTACAGCTTGTTTTATACATGCAATGTTAATAGATGGGATTTTTTAAAATGACCGAATTGAATGATTTTCAGATACTTTGCACATTTCCAGTATATGGAGCTTATTTCTTTCTTTATTTATTTTCTGTTAAGGACTGGTTTATAAAAGTAACCACAAAATAATATGCGCGATTACTGAGCACTTTATTCATTAGAAAAAATGTAATGCTTTATATTACGTGGCATAAATTAATATTAAATGGATATTAAATGAATGTTAAATTGCATATTAAATTTACGTTCAATTATTCCTTGTTACTTTCCATTGACATTTAAGTCAGATTAACTGTATTTTCAATAAGGGGAAATTACATATTTTCAAGGGTAACAAAACTTAATATAAATGGACGTGACGTGCCTTTACATTTTCAATCGACATTTGGTTGACATTTAGCAAGAAACCAGCTATTGCATATTTATTAAATATTAATTTAACATTAATATCAATTGCATATCTATTTAATATTAATTTAATATCAATTGCATATCTATTTAATATTCATTTAATATCTATCGCATATCTATTTAATATTAATTTAATATCTATCGCATATCTATTTAATATTCATTTAATATCAATTGCATATCTATTTAATATTCATTTAATATCTATCGCATATCTATTTAATATTAATTTAACATTCATTTAATATCAATTGCATATCTATTTAATATTAATTTAATATCTATCACATATCTATTTAATATTAATTTAACATTCATTTAATATCTATCGCATATCTATTTAATATTAATTTAATATCTATCGCATATCTATTTAATATTAATTTAATATCTATTGCATATCTATTTAATATTAATTTAACATTCATTTAATATCAATTGCATATCTATTTAATATTAATTTAATATCTATCACATATCTATTTAATATTAATTTAACATTCATTTAATATCTATCGCATATCTATTTAATATTAATTTAATATTCATTTAATATCAATTGCATATCTATTTAATATTAATTTAACATTCATTTAATATCTATTGCATATCTATTTAATATTAATTTAACATTCATTTAATATCTATTGCATATCTATTGAATATTAATTTAACATTCATTTAATATCTATTGCATATCTATTTAATATTCATTTAATATCTATCGCATATCTATTTAATATTAATTTAACATTCATTTAATATCTATTGCATATCTATTTAATATTAATTTAATATCTATTGCATATCTATTTAATATTAATTTAACATTCATTTAATATCTATTGCATATCTATTTAATATTAATTTAACATTCATTTAATATCTATCACATATCTATTTAATATTAATTTAACATTCATTTAATATCTATCGCATTTCTATTTAATATTAATTTAACATTCATTTAATATCTATCGCATTTCTATTTAATATTAATTTAATATCTATTGCATATCTATTTAATATTAATTTAATATCTATTGCATATCTATTTAATATTAATTTAACATTCATTTAATATCTATCGCATTTCTATTTAATATTAATTTAATATCTATTGCATATCTATTTAACATTCATTTAATATCTATCGCATTTCTATTTAATATTAATTTAATATCTATTGCATATCTATTTAATATTAATTTAATATCTATTGCATATCTATTTAATATTAATTTAACATTCATTTAATATCTATTGCATATCTATTTAATATTAATTTAATATCTATTGCATATCTATTTAATATTAATTTAATATCTATTGCATATCTATTTAATATTAATTTAACATTCATTTAATATCTATCGCATATCTATTTAATATTAATTTAACATTCATTTAATATCTATCGCATATCTATTTAATATTAATTTAATATCTATCACATATCTATTTAATATTAATTTAACATTCATTTAATATCTATTGCATTTCTATTTAATATTAATTTAACATTCATTTAATATCTATCGCATTTCTATTTAATATTAATTTAATATCTATTGCATATCTATTTAACATTCATTTAATATCTATTGCATATCTATTTAATATTAATTTAATATCTATTGCATATCTATTTAATATTAATTTAATATCTATTGCATTTCTATTTAATATTAATTTAACATTCATTTAATATCTATCACATATCTATTTAATATTAATTTAACATTCATTTAATATCTATCGCATATCTATTTAATATTAATTTAATATCTATTGCATATCTATTTAATATTAATTTAACATTCATTTAATATCTATCGCATATCTATTTAATATTAATTTAATATCTATTGCATATCTATTTAATATTAATTTAACATTCATTTAATATCTATTGCATATCAATTTAATATTAATTTAAAATCTATTGCATATCTATTTAATATTAATTTAATATCTATCGCATATCTATTTAATATTAATTTAATATCTATTGCATATCTATTTAATATTCATTTAATATCTATCGCATATCTATTTAATATTAATTTAATATCTATTGCATATCTATTTAATATTAATTTAATATCTATTGCATTTCTATTTAATATTAATTTAACATTCATTTAATATCTATCGCATATCTATTTAATATTAATTTAATATCTATTGCATTTCTATTTAATATTAATTTATGCCACGCAATATAAAGTGTTACCAAAATATACATGGAACTCAATTCATGAAGCAGCAGCAGACCTTGCAGTTCACATACTGTAAGGTTTGATTTGTCTCTGTTTGAAATGATCCCTGTCAGCGTTAAACAATTTAAAGGAGAAATACTTTCCAGAAGACAAGTCTCTGAATTTAACACATCGGCGCCGGTCGCTGCAGGTCTGTGACCAAGAACTGCGTCCATTAAGACATCAGATTTACTTTTTTTGCGGTCTGAAGCTTTCATTGTTATGATCTTTTTTTTTTTTTTAAATCCGGTTTTATTTTTATTTTTTCACAACACTGTTTTGCACTGCGGTTTAGTCCCATATTTCTCAATTCCTGCGAAATATTTTGGTAGACTATCGTTTCAGGCAGTACGAGTTAACCGCGCCCCCAGCCTTGCTCAGCACAGAGCCAGTACCAGATCTCACAAGGCCAGAGTTTCACGGTTCCGGCTCGGCTCGACACCCTCAGCCTACACCCCTCCCTCTGAATCCACAAACTACAATGAGGAATATTTACATACCCTCCACACAGAGATCAGCCATTTCCAGACCCATGGAAATGTGCTGCTCTGTGGGGATTTCAACACCAGAACAGGAGCAGAGCCTGACTGTAGAAGCACAAGGTAACAACCATGTATTTGGACAAACCCCTCTGTACCTCACACCCGCCTCAATCCACAGAAACAACCCTGATTGTATTGTGAACACAAATGGGATGCAGTTAGTGCATCTCTTTCAAGCCCGGGGTCTGTACATCATTAATGGCAGGATCAGATGGGACTCTTTAGGTAGATTCACATACTGCTCAGCTCTTGGGACTAGCGTAGTTGATTACGCCATCACTGACCTGGACCCCTCCTTTATTAATGCATTCACTGTCAGGCCACAAACACCTCTGTCAGACCACAGTCAAATTATTGTGTTCCTACAAAGAACAGCACAGCCCAGTAACACACTAATACAGTCATGCAAGCTGTACCATATGAACCATACTTATAGATGGGCTCCAAACAGTTCTGGGAATGTGGAAAAATTTGAACTCCACACAAAAACAAGAACTGACAATACAAAGTGGAACTACACCCACCCCTCGTTATATCGGCCCTCGCTATCCTGCTGATTCGGATACATCGCGCTCCTGGAGTCGGCTCCCCATCTTTACTGTCTAACTGCGCATGCCTTACCTGCAATATACATCGGCACTTAGAATTACTGTGCGTTTTATTCTGTACTGCACATCACAAACAACAATATACAAAACAATTAAAAACAAAGCATTACTATCGTACTGTTATATACTGTCATATACACACGCACTGCACAATAACACAAAGCTAATTAAATATCTACTTGCTGAAGCGGTTTTTATTTTAGCCAGGAAGGTGTTCACGTGTGGCAGCAGCAATGCTCTAGCAAAAGCCACAAGGCAGTGACATCAGCTCCCTAGCAACAAGCCTGTTGGGAGTGGATTCTTTCAATACAGCAGGTTTGTGCTTTTGAGAAAGGAGAGGAAGGGTTGCAAAATTAATTGGTCTTTTTCAGGTTTACCGTCAGGGCCCAGGTCTGACAGTACTGCTCTAGCAGTGACAGGCTCTGCTGTAGCACCTGCTCTGTGGGCGACAGCAGGACTAGGCCCAGGAGGCAGTGTGGTCCAGTGGTTAAAGCAACAGCCCTGTATCCCGGAGATCCCCGGTTCAAATCCCACCTCAGCCACTGACTCATTGTGTGACCCTGAGCAAGTCACTTAATCTCCTTGTGCTCCGTCTTTCGGGTCAGATGTTGTTGTAAGTGACTCTGCAGCTTATGCATAGTTCACACACCCTAGTCTCTGTAAGTCACCTTGGATAAAAGCGTCTGCTAAATAAACAAACACATAATTAGGGCTTTTGGATTTCTGTTTTTTCACCCCGACTTCTCATCGCCTTAAGAATTTAAGCAATTCGTGCTTCTCAAATCACAACTGTACAACTGATTTAATTTACGTTTCTTTTTCTACTAAATGGGCTTTTAAATCATAAGTCTTACTTTCATTGCAAAGCAGAAGCGACTCATCTTTATTAATGTCAATACAGTCACGCACAGCGATTGTAATAAAGTGAGTCCAGCATAAAATACTGTATTGTTCATTCTAGCTTTAATAAAGAGGAGTCTCTTATTAACATGTCGCGATCTCGTTTGCACGTCCTGCTTGTAATGAAAATGGAGGCTTGGCTGATTGAAAAGCCCATTTAGTTGTTTCACAGAATTAATCAAGTTTACTATGAACAGTGACAATCAGAAGCCCAGCCTCGAGTATACACTGGGATATGCATCCCCACTGAGGAGAAGAGGAGAGAAGGATAGAGGGAGGGGTACACTCATGAGAGGAGAGGTGCAGACAGGCTCCAGATTGTGACACTCTTAATAATGTGTATAAAGAATGTCTGTACCAAGTTTCACCACAATCAGATCAGCAGTTCTCTAGATGCATGTCAAAGTGTAACATATGGACCCCTGCAGTGTCTACATGTGATCTTCACATCACAGTGAGTTCACAATCTGGGGCATTATAACTAAACACACTTTCTCCTCTCGTTTTCAATGTTTCCTTTGGGAGGCACACGAGGCTGGCGTTTTACAGTAGCATCTTGGAACTGTTCTTTTCTTCTGAACACTCTGGGGAGCATTATAAAGCACTTCAGAAACCAGACAAGCTTTTCACTTTTTCAAAACGATATTTTGTTTCTTTTCTTTTTTTAACATTAAGTATTTTTCTATTATTTTGTATTCTGCTCAGAGATACATGTATAAAAATGTCTTCTTCTATGACCCGAGGGACCTTCCAATACTTCCTGAAAGTTTTGTTGAAAAATATTTGTTGAAAAATGTTTTTTGGGCAAATTATAAAAGACACGGTTTCACCTGAGTGATTGCAATGACAGAATACACGTTTATCCTCAGTCTTTAGAAGCAATAATGGACAGTACTCTTGATTATTTACTCAAAATAAATATGTATAAATAAAATAATAGTTCTTCACTCCATTATTATCAGTAATAAGGACAAAATAATAAATAAATGTAGTTCCTGAAACATGAACCCTTATATCCACTCGTCTGATATTTAGAAATGTTGTAAAAACATATATATTAAAACACAAAACAGAATAAATGTTCTAATATAACTATAAGTCGAATATATTGAATTTAGTGTTTCCCAGTTATTTTCTTTGCTGTAAACAAGTTCCTGTGTCATGTTTTGTCTCTGCGTGCTGCTATGAAATGTCTCCGCCCTTTACAAATGAAACGCCCGTCTCAGTGACGTCACACAAATAAACAACCAATTAGGCAGTGAAGTTCAACCCCTCCCCTATCCAATGATATGCGTTAACAAGCTGTACTGCAAATTATGGTGGCCCAGCAAGTCAAAGAAACGAAGTGTGTTTTAATCGTGTTTACCCGATCAAGGGCCCAGAATGACACTTCAGTATGATCGTGTTACACCATCACGTCCTTAAAGGGTTAATGGCAGAGTCAGAGACAACAACTAGAGTTTCTGAATGTTTAACTAGGAGTCTGGATTGCTGGTTATTACAATTTAACAAATCCTCTCACATTCTCTGTTTATTTCAATATTCTACCACCACATTCCAGCCCTGGGGATTCAAAAGCAAGAAACAAAACACTTCTTCACTGTATTAGTGCTGTTAAACACGTTAGCTTGACAGCACAACAGTATCTATAGAAAGATATAACTGAGGGAACAACATGTTATTTTCAGTAAAATGCTGAAGTGAATGTATTTTTTAAACTCATGTTTAAATGTAACGGCTCTTAAGCATCGAATCCTCCTCTCATCCGCGCTCAGTCTGGGAAGTGAAGCGTCAGTGAGCTTTCACAATGCCACTCCCCGGAACTACATCCCTCTTCTCTGAGTGGACAGCTAAACCGAGATCCCTGCTATCATTGGATGCTTCAAGTGTCCATCAAAAAAATGATTGATATTATGAACTGGAGTGATTCCACCTATCACTCTCCATTTTGTTTTATTAAATCTTGAGGCAGCCAATGATAGTGCTGGCAGGGAGGGACTTTAGTGAATTGGAACCCTCCAGCCTAAAGTGAAATATGGGGACTGGGATTTAGTTATGATCAGCGATAATAATCTGAGTTACCCAGAGATCAATGACTAACCTCTATTGTTAAATGACAATACTGATGTGTTTAGAGAAACAGCCGGAGTACAAACAAAAGGCTTGGGGCTTGAACCTCAAACCACTTCCAATGAACTACATGAACATCTTTAAGAGAGAGGAGGTGAAGAGAGAGGCAGGGGAAGAGAGGGGGAGAGGTGAAGAGGAGAGGTAGGGAAGAGAGGGGAGAGGTGAAGAGAGAGGGAGAGAGGAGAGGCAGGGGAAGAGAGGAGAGAGGGAGAGAGGAGAGCCAGGGGAAGAGGGGAGACAGTGAAATAGAAGGAAGGGGAAGAGATGAGGGAGAAAAGGAGAGATGAAGAGGAGAAGGCGGTAGAGAAAAGGGGAAGGGTGTAAGAGAGGGAGAGGGAGGACAGTAAGATGGGAAGAAAAGAGAGAGGGGAGAACATGACTTTAAAAAAACTGTAGAGCAGAGGAGCTGCCCACTGTCAACAACCAAATTAATCAGTTGTTGACAGTGGGCTGTCCCTCTGTACTAGAAAAACTGTTATACAAAAAAATATATCAGACTTCAGCAACATATAGTAAACTTAAAGAGTACCTGATGCCTTGTAAATCCACTGCCAGACTAGGAAAAATAAAAGAAAAATAGATTAAATGTGCTTAACAGTAGAATGCAACACCTGAAAATCAACAAAACTGCAACAGTGAGAAATACCTGAATCAGGGATGGATCTCCCAGCACCTGTGTGAAGAGACAAAGAGAGTTGGCAAAGAATTGAATCAATATTCCAGCTGGAAGTGTAGAATTGAATCAATATTCCAGCTGGAAGTGTATTCCAGTATCACAGTCTAAACTTCATAGTGTTGTTCAAGCATTTGTTTTCAATTATTAACAATGTTACCTTCCCTGTAAAAGTTCCCATGCTGTGTTTTGCTTGTGAAAGTTCCCACGCTGTGTTTTGCTTGTGAAAGTTCCCACGCTGTGTTTTGCTTGTGAAAGTTCCCATGCTGTGTTTTGCTTGTGAAAGTTCCCACGCTGTGTTTTGCTTCATGCTGTGTTTTGCTTGTGAAAGTTCCCATGCTGTGTTTTGCTTGTGAAAGTTCCCACGCTGTGTTTTGCTTGTGAAAGTTCCCACGCTGTGTTTTGCTTGTGAAAGTTCCCACGCTGTGTTTTGCTTGTGAAAGTTCCCACGCTGTGTTTTGCTTGTGAAAGTTCCCATGCTGTGTTTTGCTTGTGAAAGTTCCCACGCTGTGTTTTGCTTGTGAAAGTTCCCATACTGTGTTTTGTGATTCTCATTTCGGAGAGACCCATCTCCTTGTTTGGTTCCCTGAGTGAATCCTTCATGGATTTTCAATTTCCGTTCCGTTAATAGATAAAATACTGCCTCCTTGTCATTGGAGGAGAACGACACTCAGGCTAGCGCTGTTCTAAAATGACTAGTGAGGATATCAATACTGAGAATCATGTTTATTATAAACATTGCTAATTATTTATTAAGAGATGCCTTCTCAAGACACATGGTCCTGACCACAGTCAAGAATAAAAGGATAAATACAGACAAAATAAAATACAGAAATAATGTCTAGTCTACACACAGCAAATCAAACAGTTAAAGTTGTAGTACTACTACTAATAATAATAATAATAATAATAATAATAATAATAATAATAATAATACACATTTATTTAAAAAGAAAAGTGAAATGCTGCTGTTTTATTTTTTAGGGACGCTTTTCAGAGTTGGTTGTTATTTTAATAATTCAAGTGTGTTTACAGAAAATTAAATTAAAAAAATACTTATACAATTGCAGGTGCAAAACAACGTTTTAATGGTGCCTAAAACAGAAAAATGAAACATGTCTAAACCGACGGGCCATTGAGTTCATTCATCCCAGAGGACATGGCTGCACTTGAAACAGGCAGACCGTGTCCTAGCAGCCTGAGCAGCTACTTGTGGAAAAGTGAGCTCAAGGAGACTCTATTGAGATTAATAGGTGCATCTATTGAAGTTTATCATGGTGCTACCTGACTGGAAAGAATGAAGGCACCAATTCAGGGACTTCAGCCAAAAATGAAACAATAACACCAAGCTTCAGGACAGTAATAATTATAGATACACTGATAGAAATACTGATAGATACACTCATAGCAATACTGATAGATACACTGATAGCAATACTGATAGATACACCGATAGCAATACTGATAGATACACCGACAGCAATACTGATAGATACATCGACAGCAATACTGATAGATACACTGATAAAAATACTGATAGATACACTGATAGCAATACTGATAGATACACTGATAGCAATACTGATAGATACACTGATAGAAATACTGATAGATACACTGATAAAAATACTGATAGATACACTGATAGAAATACTGATAGATACACTGATAGCAATACTGATAGATACACTGATAGCAATACTGATAGATACACTGATAGAAATACTGATAGATACACTGATAGCAATACTGATAGATACACTGATAGCAATACTGATAGATACACTGATAGCAATACTGATAGATACACTGATAGAAATACTGATAGATACACTGATAAAAATACTGATAGATACACTGATAGCAATACTGATAGATACACTGATAGCAATACTGATAGATACACTGATAGCAATACTGATAGATACACTGATAGCAATACTGATAGATACACTGATAAAAATACTGATAGATACACTGATAAAAATACTGATAGATACACTGATAGAAATACTGATAGATACACTGATAGAAATACCGATAGATACACCGATAGCAATACTGATAGATACACTGATAGCAATACTGATAGATACACTGATAGCAATACTGATAGCAATACTGATAGATACACCGATAGCAATACTGATAGACACACCAATAGCAATAATGCTAGTTTTACATGTTGCAGGTTTGCCATACTCACCAGTATTCTGAGATTTTAGTATCCTAGAGAACCACATCCGAGTGACAATTCCCTAAAAACAACAATAGTCAAGAGAGTGAATGAATGAATGCATTCCAGCTGTCTGTGAGTGTCTCCTTTATCAATTCATTATACATTGCCCTGTGTTAATATATGTGCCTGTCTGTGAGTGTCTTCTGTATCAATTCATTATACTTCATTATACGTTGCCCTGTGTTAATATATGTGCCTGTCTGTGAGTGTCTTCTGTATCAATTCATTATACGTTGCCCTGTGTTAATATATGTGCCTGTCTGTGAGTGTCTTCTGTATCAATTCATTATACGTTGCCTTGTGTTAATATAGGTGCCCTATGACGGATGTTTTTAGCATTTGCACATGGCACAGATATTAACACAGGTTAAAAGTATTATTAAGTGCAGTTTAATGAAATGATTGCTTGTCTGCTAATGAATAGAAATGAGCATCTCCCTATTCATGATTTGCACATACGTCACCAAATCACGTGACCTAAGTGTGGTCGGCCATTTTGGACGTCAAAGCTTTTGACGTCCTTTTGACAACCTGCGAAGACTTTTTTTTAAAAACACTTTTTTTTTCAACTCATGCAGTCCGAAAAACCACTCTTGACATTGTCCGATGAAGTCAGTCATCTCAGAGGTGAACATCGAGATAGATACATGGAGAACATTCTGCTCACCGGGCTTCAAAATTATGTGTATTTGCTGCCAGCTGGTCTCTTCTCTGAGGTTGTCAAGCATGACAGGACATCCCTGCCTGACTTCACAGCCTCACGATATATATCACTGTGTAATAAACAACATCTCCCCGCACACCGGCCAAGATCTCAAGGCATACAAAAGCCTTGATGCATCCCTGTATTTTGTATCAGGATGGGTGGCATGTTTGCATCAGTGGCTATACCAGGGGGACGCGTCCGTCATCTTATCATGGCTAAGGTCATCACGTCTCAATTTCACTTGATAAACTAGCAATGACAGTGACAGCACTAATATAGCCAAAGGAAATATAAGACCAGAATTACAAAGAAGAATTCAGAGGTGTTTGTTGTTGTAGTTTTGTTATGTTTTAAGTTATATGATTTATAGGGTGACGTTGTGTGAGAATCCTGTCTTTCTGAGGGTGTGCGCTTTATTTAAAATACAAATGAAAATGATATTGCTTACTGATAGGGTTGCCACCTGGCCCCACAATCCCGGGACACATTGTGACAGAACAGGATTTTAAAAAGACCACTTAGCTGAGAGAAAAGAACGTGTTAATTAGCTCCGATACCTTCGATCAAATTAATGATGGTGCTTAATTACCATGCATGGCAAACAACTGTATAATAATAATAATTAATACAATATTACTTTCCATGTATTTCTTTATTATTATTATTATTATTATTATTATTATTATTAATAATAATAATAATAATAATTTATTTATTTGTAGACACTAATACGTAAGTGGCTTACTTTCTGTTTATTAATAATAAATCGCTAAAACGTACAATTCCTCTCCCAATCAGTAACGTTGCTCAGCTGTTCGGAGGCAGTATGTTGAACTGATTAAAATGACTTGTTTGTTGCGCACAGTAATTCAGCAATAGGATTCATTTTAGCAAAGGTGTCAGGCTAATTAACACATTAATTTATTTCAATTTACAGCAAGTTTAAAATCCCGTTCTTTCTCAGTGTCCCGGGATTGTGGGGCCAGGTGACCACCCTACTTAATGATAGCAAGTCTGCTTATTTCCCTTGAAGTGCGTAAAGATTCAGGGCCACCAGACTCAAGTGAAAGCTAATAAGGGTAATTTAGCTCAGGCAATTCATTATTTATGTATTTGTTTATTTGCTCCTTACCTTGAATTAACCTTTGTTGTTGATGTGGCTGTACAACGCAACAGCCTCAGAATCACGTTTTAACAAGGTCATTTTCCACATCGACGAGGAAATTATTAAACTATTTAATTAATTAATCTGTGTAACGCACGTTTTACATTTGGGCTCTCCTCTGTACCACATACTACAACGTCTTTTTTCTATTTTAGTTTTTTAAAACACTGGTAAACAGGCTGTCAATATGCCGTCTGAAGGTTTTTGACATCCAAAATGGCCGACAAGCTGCTGGCACGTGACTTGTGACATCAGGTGCAAATCATCAATCCCTGTGTGCTCCACTGTGACACAAAGCACATGTACAAGTATATAGCTGAGTTCTGCTGTGGATTTATCTTTCTGCTCTCACCTTGTCTGCCTCCTCCTTGATCAGGGTCCACATGATGAACTCCATGATGGGTAAGATGTTACTCAGCTTGCCTCGTTTCCACTCCTTCACCAGCTCTGCAAGACCCTGTTCCACAGCCACCCCCGCTGAGACAGAGTTCTGGTTAAAGACAATAGAGATTAGAGGATAAGGAGAGTTCACTCCAGACCACAGTGTGTCAGGAACTCTAGAGAAGGATTTGGGGCAATGTTTTGAAATGAATCACACAAGCATGTCATTATCATAAATCCCTACCATGGCTGTGAATTCAAAACAGGAGAGCACTCTGCTATCTCCCTGGCAACACTGCATACCAATCTAAATGGAGCCTCACTGTGAAAAACGACCTGATATCAGAGGCTAGATTTACTAAATGAATCTATCAACATTGTATTAGCAAATGACTGCATGTGCTTACTTTGTAACAGTGATTAACTCATGAATGAAAAATACAAAAATATCCTGTTCAGAACAGATCACTAGCAGTGTGGGTGTGTAGGAATGAGATACAGGAACCTCTTTTGAGATGCACTCATGGACAGTATGTTCAGAACAGATCACTAGCAGTGTGGGTGTGTAGGAATGAGGGAGATAGAGGAATGTTCAGATCTACAGTGGCTATCAAAAATATTCACCCCCCTTGGAATTTTCCACATTTTATTGTGTTTCAAGATGGAATCAAAATGGAATTAGGAGTTTTTGACACTGATCAACACAAAAAAAAAGTCCATAATGTCAAAGTGAAAAATAAAATCTACAAATTGTTCTAAAATGAATTACAAATATAAAACAGAAAATAATTGATTGCATAAGTATTCACCCCTTTGCTATGACACACCTAAATAAGCTCTGGTGCAACCAAATGTCTTTAGAAGTCACATAATTAGTTGAATGGAGTCCACCTGTGTGCAATTAAGGTGTTTCACATGATTTCAGGTTAAATACACCTGTCTCGGGGAGGTCCCACAGTTGGTTAGTACATTTCCTAACAAAAACTACATCATGAAGACGAAGGAACATTCAAAGCAAATCCAGAATAAGGTTCTTCAAAAGCACCAATCAGGGGTAGGATATAAAAACATTTCCAAGGCATTGAATATCCTCTCAGAGCACAGGAAAGTCCATTATTAAGAAATGGAGAGAATATGGCACAACTGTGAATCTGTCTAGAACAGGCCGTCCTCAAAAACTGAGTATCCGGGCGAGAAGGGCACTAGTCAGGGAGGCCATCAAGAGGCCTATGGCAACTCTAAAGGAGTTACAGTGTTCCACGGCTGAGCTGGGAGACACTGTGCATATGGCAACAATAGCCCGGGTGCTTCACAAAACTGGCCTTTATGGGAGAGTGGCAAAAGAAAGCCATTGTTGAAAAAAACACATAAAATCTCGGCTAGAGTTTGCCAGAAGGCATGGGGGAGACTGAGACCAAGAAGCTTTTTGGCCTCAACGCTAATCCCCAACACCATCCCTACCGTGAAGCATGGTGGTGGCAGCATCATGCTATGGGGATGCTTCTCTGCATCAGGGCCTAGAAAGCTCGTCAAGATAGAGGGAAAAATGGATGCAGCAAGTACAGAGAAATCCTGGAGAAAAACCTGCTGAAGTCTGCAAGAGATTCATCTTCCAGCAGGACAATGACCCCAAACACACAGCCAAAGCCACACTGGAGTGGCTTAAACAAAAAGGTCAAATGTCCTGGAATGGCCCAGTCAAAGCCCAGACCTCAATCCAATTGAGAATATGTGGAAAGAGTTGAAAATTGCTGTTCACCAAAGGTCCCCATCCAACTTGATGGAGCTTGAGCAATTTTGCAAAGAAGAATGGGCAAAAATTGCAGTGTCCAGATGTGCAAAGCTGGTAGAGACTTATCCAAATAGACTCATGGCTGTAATTGCTGCCAAAGGTGCCTCTCCCAAATATTGACTCAAGGGGGTGATTAATTATGCAATCAATTATTTTCTGTTTTGTATTTGTAATTAATTTAGAACAATTTGTAGATTTTATTTTTCACTTTGACATTATGGACTTTTTTTGTGTTGATCAGTGGCAAAAACTCCTAATTAAATCCATCTTGATTCCATGTTGTAACACAATAAAATGTGGAAAAGTCCAAGGGGGGTGAATACTTTTGAGAGCCACTGTAGCTGTTGAAATGTGTTAAAATATTACCTCTGGCACTGTCTTCAGCTCTCTTGCCCACTCCATGATGATGTCATGAACGTCCTTCAATCTTTGCTTTTCCTGTTGGTTCAGCTCCTCCCCCTGGTTCTGCCCCACCCCCTCACTCAGCTCCTCCCCCTCTGGTCCTGGAAGATCCTCTTTGTTTCTCTGTTCTGTCCCTTTTCTTTGCTCAACCTGCCCAGCACTCTGGCTTTGCTTTGGTGTCTATGAACAGAGTAACCAGAATTACTCTGAATTACAGAAAATAGGAGGCACTTTAACACAGAGAATTGTGAGGGCTGGAACCAACTCCCCAGTAATGTTATTGAAGCTGACACCCTGGGATCCTTCAAGAAGCTGCTTGATGAGATTCTGGGATCAATAAGCTACTAACAACCAAACGAGCAAGATGGGCCGAATGGCCTCCTCTCATTTGTAAACTTTATGTTTTATCAGTGTTCTCAGGTCGGCAGCTCCCCTTCTCTCAGCCAGTCCAGCTCTCTGGCTTTGACTCCCAGAGAGATCACAATTCATTCTCTCACAGTAACACACAGTGAAGTTACAGGTTAACAATAGACTGCACTTGCAATATGTAACTCACTGGCAGATTCATTTGGTCTGCAAACTGCATCCTTGTTTACTGTTGTATGAGATGCTCAAGGCACAGGAAAACACTATACATGTTATAAGAGTAGTATTAGCATGGGAAACTGGAAAGTTACTGTGAACATTTACTATCATACAGATACATGAGGGGCATTCTGTAATATAAAATCAAATGACAGCTCCCTGACACCCAACTGTCACTGCACCCTGCCTGTGAACCTGATTCTCAGCTCTCACTGCACCCTGCCTGTGAACCTGATTCTCAGCTCTCACTGCACCCTGCCTGTGAACCTGATTCTCAGCTCTCACTGCACCCTGCCTGTGAATCTGATTCTCAGTTCTCACTGCCTGTGAACCTGATTCTCAGCTCTCTATGCACCCTGCCTATGAACCTGATTCTCGGCTCTCACTGCACCATGCCTGTGAACCTGATTCTCAACTCTCACTGCACCCTGTCTGTGAACCTGATTCTCAGCTCTCACTGCACCCTGCCTGTGAACCTGATTCTCAGCTCACTGCACCCTGCCTATGAACCTGATTCTCAACTCTCACTGCACCCTGTCTGTGAACCTGATTCTCAGCTCTCACTGCACCCTGTCTGTGAACCTGATTCTCAGCTCTCACTGCACCCTGTCTGTGAACCTGATTCTCAGCTCTCACTGCACCCTGTCTGTGAACCTGATTCTCAGCTCTCACTGCACCCTGTCTGTGAACCTGATTCTCAGCTCTCACTGCACCCTGCCTGTGAACCTGATTCTCAGCTCACTGCACCCTGCCTGTGAACCTGATTCTCAACTCTCACTGCACCCTGTCTGTGAACTTGATTCTCAGCTCTCACTGCACCCTGTCTGTGAACCTGATTCTCAGCTCTCACTGCACCCTGTCTGTGAACCTGATTCTCAGCTCTCACTGCACCCTGTCTGTGAACCTGATTCTCAGCTCTCACTGCACCCTGTCTGTGAACCTGATTCTCAGCTCTCACTGCCTGTGAACCTGATTCTCAGCTCACTGCACCCTGCCTGTGAATCTGCTTCTCAGTTCTCACTGCCTGTGAACCTGATTCTCAGCTCTCTATGCACCCTGCCTGTGAATCTGCTTCTCAGTTCTCACTGCCTGTGAACCTGATTCTCAGCTCTCACTGCACCCTGTCTGTGAACCTGATTCTCAGCTCTCACTGCACCCTGTCTGTGAACCTGATTCTCAGCTCTCACTGCACCCTGTCTGTGAACCTGATTCTCAGCTCTCACTGCACCCTGTCTGTGAACCTGATTCTCAGCTCTCACTGCCTGTGAACCTGATTCTCAGCTCACTGCACCCTGCCGGTGAATCTGCTTCTCAGTTCTCACTGCCGGTGAACCTGATTCTCAGCTCTCACTGCACCCTGCCTGTGAATCTGCTTCTCAGTTCTCACTGCCTGTGAACCTGATTCTCAGCTCTCACTGCACCCTGCCTGTGAACCTGATTCTCAGCTCTCACTGCACCCTGCCTATGAACCTGATTCTCAGTTCTCACTGCCGGTGAACCTGATTCTCAGCTCTCACTGCACCCTGCCTGTGAATCTGCTTCTCAGTTCTCACTGCCTGTGAACCTGATTCTCAGCTCTCACTGCACCCTGCCTGTGAACCTGATTCTCAGCTCTCACTGCACCCTGCCTATGAACCTGATTCTCAACTCTCACTGCACCCTGCCTGTGAACCTGATTCTCAACTCTCACTGCACCCTGTCTGTGAACCTGATTCTCAGCTCTCACTGCACCCTGTCTGTGAACCTGATTCTCAGCTCTCACTACACCCTGCCTGTGAACCTGATTCTCAGCTCTCACTGCCTGTGAACCTGATTCTCAGCTCACTGCACCCTGCCTGTGAATCTGCTTCTCAGTTCTCACTGCCTGTGAACCTGATTCTCAGCTCTCTATGCACCCTGCATGTGAAGCAGATTCTCAACTCTCACTGCACCTTGCCGGTGAACCTGATTATCAGCTCTCACTGCACCCTGCCTGTGAATCTGCTTCTCAGTTCTCACTGCCTGTGAACCTGATTCTCAGCTCTCTATGCACCCTGCATGTGAAGCAGATTCTCAGCTCTCACTGCACCCTGCCGGTGAAGCAGATTCTCAGCTCTCACTGCACCCTGCCTGTGAACCTGATTCTCAGTCTTCACTGCACCCTGTCTGGGGGGCTGATTTTCAGCTCACTGCACCCTGTCTGTGAACATGATTCTCAGCTCTCACTGCCTGTGAACCTGATTCTCAGCTCTCACTGCACCCTGCCTGTGAACCTGATTCTCAGTCTTCACTGCACCCTGTCTGGGGGGCTGATTTTCAGCTCACTGCACCCTGTCTGGGGGGCTGATTCTCAGCTCTCACTGCACCCTGCCTGTGAACCTGATTCTCAGTTCTCACTGCCTATGAACCTGATTCTCAGCTCTCTATGCACCCTGCCTGTGAACCTGATTCTCAGCTCTCACTGCACCCTGTCTGTGAACCCGATTCTCAGCTCTCACTGTACCGTTTCTGTAAACCTGATTCTAAGCTCTCATTGCACCCTGCCTGTGAACCTGATTCTCAGCTCTCACTGCCTGTGAACCTGATTCTCAGTCTTCACTGCACCCTGTCTGGGGGGCTGATTTTCAGCTCACTGCACCCTGCCTGTGAACCTGATTCTCAGTTCTCACTGCCTATGAACCTGATTCTCAGCTCTCACTGCACCCTGTCTGTGAACCTGATGCTCAGCGCTCACTGCCTGTGAACCCGATTCTCAGCTCTCACTGCACCCTGCCTGTGAACCTGATTCTCAGCTCTCACTGCACCCTGTCTGGGGGGCTGATTTTCAGCTCACTGCACCCTGCCTGTGAACCTGATTCTCAGTTCTCACTGCCTGTGAACCTGATTCTCAGCTCTCACTGCACCCTGTCTGTGAACCTGATTCTCAGCTCTCACTGCCTGTGAACCTGATTCTCAGCTCTCACTGCACCCTGTCTGTGAACCTGATTCTCAGCTCTCACTGCCTGTGAACCTGACTCTCAGCTCTCACTGCCTGTGAACCTGATTCTCAGCTCTCACTGCACCCTGCCTGTGAACCTGATTCTCAGCTCTCACTGCACCCTGCCTATGAACCTGATTCTCAACTCTCACTGCACCCTGCCTGTGAATCTGCTTCTCAGTTCTCACTGCCTGTGAACCTGATTCTCAGCTCTCTATGCACCCTGCATGTGAAGCAGATTCTCAGCTCTCACTGCACCCTGTCTGTGAACCTGATTCTCAGCTCTCACTGCACCCTGTCTGTGAACCTGATTCTCAGCTCTCACTGCCTGTTAACCTGATTCTCAGCTCACTGCACCCTGCCTGTGAATCTGCTTCTCAGTTCTCACTGCCTGTGAACCTGATTCTCAGCTCTCTATGCACCCTGCATGTGAAGCAGATTCTCAGCTCTCACTGCACCTTGCCGGTGAACCTGATTCTCAGCTCTCACTGCACCCTGCCTGTGAATCTGCTTCTCAGTTCTCACTGCCTGTGAACCTGATTCTCAGCTCTCAATGCACCCTGCATGTGAAGCAGATTCTCAGCTCTCACTGCACCCTGCCGGTGAAGCAGATTCTCAGCTCTCACTGCACCCTGCCTGTGAACCTGATTCTCAGTCTTCACTGCACCCTGTCTGGGGGGCTGATTTTCAGCTCACTGCACCCTGTCTGTGAACATGATTCTCAGCTCTCACTGCCTGTGAACCTGATTCTCAGCTCTCACTGCACCCTGCCTGTGAACCTGATTCTCAGTCTTCACTGCACCCTGTCTGGGGGGCTGATTTTCAGCTCACTGCACCCTGTCTGGGGGGCTGATTCTCAGCTCTCACTGCACCCTGCCTGTGAACCTGATTCTCAGTTCTCACTGCCTATGAACCTGATTCTCAGCTCTCTATGCACCCTGCATGTGAAGCAGATTCTCAGCTCTCCCTGCACCCTGCCTGTGAAGCAGATTCTCAGCTCTCACTGCACCCTGTCTGTGAACCCGATTCTCAGCTCTCACTGTACCGTTTCTGTAAACCTGATTCTAAGCTCTCATTGCACCCTGCCTGTGAACCTGATTCTCAGCTCTCACTGCCTGTGAACCTGATTCTCAGTCTTCACTGCACCCTGTCTGGGGGGCTGATTTTCAGCTCACTGCACCCTGCCTGTGAACCTGATTCTCAGTTCTCACTGCCTATGAACCTGATTCTCAGCTCTCACTGCACCCTGTCTGTGAACCTGATGCTCAGCGCTCACTGCCTGTGAACCCGATTCTCAGCTCTCACTGCACCCTGCCTGTGAACCTGATTCTCAGCTCTCACTGCACCCTGTCTGGGGGGCTGATTTTCAGCTCACTGCACCCTGCCTGTGAACCTGATTCTCAGTTCTCACTGCCTGTGAACCTGATTCTCAGCTCTCACTGCACCCTGTCTGTGAACCTGATTCTCAGCTCTCACTGCACCCTGTCTGTGAACCTGATTCTCAGCTCTCACTGCCTGTGAACCTGATTCTCAGCTCTCACTGCACCCTGTCTGTGAACCTGATTCTCAGCTCTCACTGCCTGTGAACCTGATTCTCAGCTCTCACTGCCTGTGAACCTGATTCTCAGCTCTCACTGCACCCTGCCTGTGAACCTGATTCTCAGCTCTCACTGCCTGTGAACCTGATTCTCAGCTCTCACTGCCTGTGAACCTGATTCTCAGCTCTCACTGCCTGTGAACCTGATTCTCAGCTCTCACTGCACCCTGCCTGTGAACCTGATTCTCAGCTCTCACTGCACCCTGCCTATGAACCTGATTCTCAGCTCTCACTGCACCCTGCCTGTGAACCTGATTCTCAGCTCTCACTGCACCCTGCCTGTGAACCTGATTCTCAGCTCTCACTGTACCCTGCCAGTGAACCGTATTGTCAGCTCTCACTGCACCCTGTCTGTGAACCTGATGCTCAGCGCTCACTGCCTGTGAACCTGATTCTCAGCTCACTGCACCCTGCCTGTGAACCTGATTCTCAGCTCTCACTGCACCCTGTCTATAAACCTGATGCTCAGCTCTCACTGCACCCTGCCTGTGAACCTGATTCTCAGCTCTCACTGCCTGTAAACCTGATTCTCAGCTCTCACTGTACTCTGTCTCCACTTCGAGCTTCATTCTCTGTGTCTCTCTTTACCTGGACCAGCTTGTCCAAATCGTCAGCCCATTTCATGATGAAGCCGCGACACTCTTCCAAGCTGCACGTATCTTCACTGGACACAGGGGTAGCTATGGCAGAGTTCTGAAATCAATCAGTATGAAATAACTGAAGGGAATTTAACCACAAGCACTGCAGAAACCAATCTATTTAGTTGAATTTGAACAGAAATGAAACAGTCTCCTCAGCTGTTTCAATGATACCCCACCTCTGCCCCTACCCTCCTCCTCTACTCTCCATACTTTGAAGACTCTCCTTTGTCACTGCTCCATGATCAAGTGCTTTCACCCTCTTCTATGCATCTGTCCCCCTCCCTCTGTGTAACTGTCTGCAATAACCAAGCAACCAACTCCCCTCTCTATCACCATCCCATCTTCTCTCTGCCCCCTCCCCTCCCTCTCTGTACCTTCACGACTCTGTTCAGCTCCTTTGCCAGCTCCATGATGGAGTGTCGACACTCTTCCAGGCTCCATTCACCAACCTCTTGATGTCTGGACTTTCTATCAGACCCCTGTGGAATGAGTGAATAATTACAAACCTTCAGGATGGGTTCAGATCTTCATTATTCTACTGTAGATGGTCACATGCATATTACTAAAATCGATTCATACACAAAACTACTGTGGGTTAATAACAGCATTAATATCCTTGGAAGAAGAAACTCTTAATTGATAATATACAGCATGACACTTAACTACACCACCCTTCTCATCTTTCTCTCTTTTTCCCAATTCTCTTTCACTCACAATCTCCCCTTTTCTTTCCCCCTGTCTCATTAATCTGCCAATTAACAATACCCCCACCCCCTCCCCCCAGCTGCTCCTCATCACACCCAGCTGCTCCTCATCACACCCAGCTGCTCCTCGTCACACCCAGCTGCTCCTGACCTCACACCCAGCTGCTCCTCATCACACCCAGCTGCTCCTCATCACACCCAGCTGCTCCTCATCACACCCAGCTGCTCCTGACCTCACACCCAGCTGCTCCTCATCACACCCAGCTGCTCCTCATCACACCCAGCTGCTCCTCATCACACCCAGCTGCTCCTCGTCACACCCAGCTGCTCCTGACCTCACACCCAGCTGCTCCTGACCTCACACCCAGCTGCTCCTCATCACACCCAGCTGCTCCTGACCTCACACCCAGCTGCTCCTGACCTCACACCCAGCTGCTCCTCATCACACCCAGCTGCTCCTCATCACACACAGCTAAGTCACAGTTCACTCCCATTCTCTGTGTTGCACAGGGTCTTCAAACACACACTGAAGTGCTGGTATAGAGCGAGTGCACTCAGTTTAACTGAAGCCAGTGTCCTGCCACAGCCTGAGTCAGCCTGCAGTGTCAGCTTTACACAGCAAACATGGACAAGATAGAGAAACACTGCACTGCAAAGTGGGGATCAAAGAAACTGCTGGTGATTAAAGATGAAGGGCCTTATTCAAAAAGCATGTTTACCTCTGAAGCACGTTTAAGTGTAAGAGGTGTACACTTTCCACTTAAATGAAATTGATTTGCCCACTTAGTTAATATAGATTTAGTTTGTATGTTTACACTTTTGCTGTATTGGCTTGTTTCTGTATAATCATATATTTTACTTAACCCTCATAAGGTAACCTGGGGTCCATTCGGACCCCACAGTGCTTTAGCATCAGTTATTATGTGGATCTAGTGACTTGATTTTTTTTTCCTTTAAGGTAGTTGTCAGACACCCATCCTGTTACACTATGCAATAGATAACTCTAGTCCAGAAAGCCTGGTTGAATTTCCCAAATTGTTTTAGGTTTGGGGTCCATATGGACCCCAGGCATAGTGTATCGGTGGGCCTGACCTTCTCGCATGAATATCTCAGGAACCGTAATAGCTTCCTGGTTCAATGCTTGTTTGAAAGTATATATTTAGAGCTTTCCAATGATGTATCATATGACCTGAACACGTTCCTAAGTGAAACTACAGCAAACCGAAACTAAGGCTTGTCATGTGACATAAGTCAGCTCCTATGTTTTGTTTGTTGCCTATTACTCGGTCACTTCAACAGATAGCATTCCGGTTTAAATGTCATTTAAAAGCACAGGCTTTGCGCTTTCTATTGATGTCAGGCATGCCCGTATGCATACTTTCTACCACCCCCTCATTCCAGTGGCGGAGGAACAGAAATATGGGCCCAGGTGCAGGTTTTTTGTGGGCCCTTCAATTTACAGTTTTGTACTTCCAATTTAAAATACACTATTGGAAATCACAAAATAAATCAGATTGTATGTGGCGTAAAATCGCAAATGGGAATTCAAGCTGTCTTCACTCTCTCTCCTATGGTGTACAGTTAACCATGCTGAACCTGTGTGACGTATTTTAATTTCTCATCAAGTCCTGAGACCCTCAGAACTGCAGAAAGGAGAACACGCCCCGCTCTGTAGAATGAATGAATGAATAAACAAACAGATTATTAAATGAATAATCACCCAGGTGGATGGCCATGAAAATGAATACTTTGATTATATAATGGATTTCAGCATTTGAGTTTGCCTGCTGAGGCCCCGTGAGTGTGTGGGTCCCTATGCAACTGCACTGGCTATTCCTCCACCAATGCCTCATTCAGAGCTCCAGTGCTGTGACACGCAGCAAATCGGTAGGCGTGTTCAAGTGCCTGTAACTCAAAAACGGAAAGAGATAGGAACACAGTCAACATGAAAGTGGAGGCTTTGGGCTTTCCAATGATATCTCACGTGCCTGGATGACATGTTCCTAGAATAAACTACAGCGTCCAGAATACAGTGGTGCCTTCACTTATTATTATTATTTGTTTATTTAGCAGACGCCTTTATCCAAGGCGACTTACAGAGACTAGGGTGTGTGAACTATGCATCAGCTGCAGAGTCACTTACAATTACGTCTCACCCTAAAGACGGAGCACAAGGAGGTTAAGTGGTCACACAATGAGTCAGTGGCTGAGGTGGGATTTGAACCGGGAACCTTCTGGTTACAAGCCCTTTTCTTTAACCACTGGACCACGCAGCCTGTTAGGAGACAGCTGTGCACATTGGGCGTCTTATCCATTTTTCATAGCATAAAAAAACCACATTATACCAAATGTAAAGGAAAAGCAAAATAAAGTGTTCATATACACATTTTCATTCATTCATTTACTCCAGCTGTTAGTTATATGTTGTTTTATTGCTGGGGTCCGGTTGGACCCCAGCTTACCAGGAAAGTTAGTTTTCCAACGTGTCCTTGAGAGTTAAAATGAAATTGATTGGTCCACTTAGTTAATATAGATTTAGTTTGTATATTTTCACTGTTGTATTATCTGCTTGTTTCTGTATAATCATGTGTGTTTGATTTCAATGGGTTTGCATTTTAATTGCACTGACACTGGGCTGTGTAAGGAGCCTCTCCTCCAGTATGATTGTGGTGCTCTGGTTGGCTGATGAAGCTGGACCAGCCTCCTCCCAGTCCTTCTTTCCCCTTTGATCGCCCTACAGAAGGAGGTGTTTTTTTTTTTTTTAATATGGAAAACTAGATTCTCTTCTAATGATCATTGTAACCATACCTTAGGGTTGCTGAAATTAGGTCTATCGAACATGCTACTGTGGGCCTTGGCATCACGTGCAGTGGTTACACCCTTGTAGTCGCGGAAATAAACGGCAGACTTGGAAACATTGAGGATTCTTGATGCACCTGTAACTGTGGAGACAGAGAGGGAGTGAGAGACTGAGGATTCTTGATGCACCTGTAACTGTGGAGACAGAGAGGGAGTGAGAGACTGAGGATTCTTGATGCACCTGTAACTGTGGAGACAGAGAGGGAGTGAGAGACTGAGGATTCTTGATGCACCTGTAACTGTGGAGACAGAGAGGGAGTGAGAGACTGAGGATTCTTGATGCACCTGTAACTGTGGAGACAGAGAGGGAGTGAGAGACTGAGGATTCTTGATGCACCTGTAACTGTGGAGACAGAGAGGGAGTGAGAGACTGAGGATTCTTGATGCACCTGTAACTGTGGAGACAGAGAGGGAGTGAGAGACTGAGGATTCCTGATGCACCTGTAACTGTGGAGACAGAGAGGGAGTGAGAGACTGTCTGAGAGAGAAGAGAGAGGCAGTGATGTAGGTAGAGACAGTGTAGGAGAGGTAACATTCATATTAGAAACAGGGCTGTATTCATTACGCATGTTCATCTCTCAGGTGCTTGTAAAATATTGAGCTGTGCTTAAAACAAGTGGTTATTTTCCGTCACATTCATGAAGCATGTTGATCTCTACATGCATCCAGATCTGTTGTTCATTTTAGATGCGGCTAATCAAGATAGAATGTGTTAAACAAGGGCAGGGCTTGTTTGAGTCTTCATCTTCAGCTCTTTGAGTGAAAACAAATACTTAGTGACAACTTTATTATAGTTTAAATAAGCACCTCAAATGTAATATTATAGCAATAACTTTTTAAAACTTCATATCATAAACTTAAGTCTAAGGATGACTTAAATTTAAAAAACAAACATGACCAAAAATGTAAAATATTCTCTATCAATCACGTTTCATATGACACAGGCTATTCAATGTTGCTATTTGACAGGTCCCTAGGGTTGTTCACTGAGGACTGCACTCTTAGCCAGAGGTTTGCCCGCTCCCCTGAAGCTGCAGGTTCATCTCCCCTGTCTGATAAACATTTTAAAATATAGGTTTAAATAGAAAGGAATTGCAGGTTTGTGGAGTTCAGAATTGTAAATATCAGTGTTACTGTCGTGTGTTTCAGATTGCAGGTTTGTGGAGTTCAGAATTGTAAATATCAGTGTTACTGTCGTGCGTTTCAGATTGCAGGTTTGTGGAGTTCAGAATTGTAAATATCAGTGTTACTGTCGTGCGTTTCAGATTGCAGGTTTGTGGAGTTCAGAATTGTAAATATCAGTGTTACTGTCGTGCGTTTCAGATTGCAGGTTTGTGGAGTTCAGAATTGTAAATATCAGTGTTACTGTCGTGCGTTTCAGATTGCAGGTTTGTGGAGTTCAGAATTGTAAATATCAGTGTTACTGTCGTGCGTTTCAGATTGCAGGTTGGTGGAGTTCAGAATTGTAAATATCAGTGTTACTGTCGTGCGTTTCAGATTGCAGGTTGGTGGAGTTCAGAATTGTAAATATCAGTGTTACTGTCGTGCGTTTCAGATTGCAGGTTTGTGGAGTTCAGAATTGTAAATATCAGAGTTGCTGCCGTGCGTTTCAGATTGCAGGTTTGTGGAGTTCAGAATTGTAAATATCAGTGTTACTGTCGTGTGTTTCAGAGTGCAGGTTTGTGGAGTTCAGAATTGTAAATATCAGGGTTACTGTCGTGCGTTTAACTGACCCCAGATCAGTTGCTGTGGAACAATCACTCCAAGCCGATGTATCTGTCTAGATAGTTTCAGCACACATGCCCTGTCAGAATAGTTTAGGGGGTGGAATTACTGTATCAACATTCCTATCAGCTTTAACTAAGAGACCGAACTGCATCGTGTATCTGTGAATGAATATTGAACTGTGAAAAGGAGCCAGTGGTTAATATGGTGGTGATGTCCTGATACCTGCTGCACAGGGAGAGTGAATCTACAGTGTGGAGGTTTTACTGTAGTGAAGTGAGAGCCAGTGGTTAATATGGTGGTGATGTCCTGATACCTGCTGCACAGGGAGAGTGAATCTACAGTGTGGAGGTTTTACTGTAGTGAAGTGAGAGCCAGTGGTTAATATGGTGGTGATGGCTGGTGATGTCCTGATACCTGCTGCACAGGGAGAGTGAATCTACAGTGTGGAGGCAGGAGAAATGAGCTGCTATCAGTCAAAAACAAACCAAACAACCTACAAGAAAGGGACTGGTAAGATTTGGATGTTTTCATTCTTACCTGTTTCCACGTCTGCAGTTTCCTTTTCCATCTTCTGTACTGATCATCCACACAGCTGATTAGACACACAAAGACAGTGATATCAGGAATAATGTCCAACCAACTGTGCAAAGCTTATATAAGAGATATTTTAATTAGGGCTTGTGTTTTATATTCGCTTTTATATACTGTATGAAATTAGTGTTCTCGCTTACAGGACTCGACATTAACGGCAGCTATTGCTGTGAGTGCCCTTAAAATGTATGTATCCACGGCAACTACGGCCGCAGTGCCCATTCAGCTACAGCAACTAGAGAGACGCCGTGTTAGGATTGGTTTGTGTTAAGTCGCACAGATTCCATACGCAACACTTGTGTCGATATTTATGAATGCGCTGACATTGGTCTGTAAAGGGGAAAAAAGCCGGCATGTCATATGTTTTAAACTGAAGCGCTAGAGGGACGATAACAATCAAACACAAATGCCTGGAAGTCCAGAGGTGCTGTATTAACACCAGCAGAATACGGGAACCACGGGTTCATGCAGCAGCTGTGATGGTGATCAAAGGTGTGAGAGTACTGCTGTGTAAAAACGTTGCTTAAAATGAAACGCTGCATTCAAGCAATTTAGAATAATAACAACGAAACACTAAAATAAAAAATACACTCAAGGTTTGTGTGTTGGACATGTGGCATAAACAAAATGCCCTGCAAATTATTATTCTTTAGAAAGAAAATTATAGCAGTTTTAAACTATAAATAGCCTGGCTAAACGGCAGTCGGGACTTCATGTCGAAGCGACAGACAAGCAAACCAAGTGTGAGAAGATAAGCCAGTCGGGAGAGGGGAAGAGGGGATGGGCTCACACCAGGTTCGGCTGCTGGAGCGGGGCTGAAGCGAAGCTGAAGCGTCTCGCCTCCTGCAGAAAGCTGCAGCTCCTCTCGCAGCAAAAAAGTAAATACATTAGTAAAGATAACCACGTAGGCCTGTGGCGCAGTGTCCCGGCCCTATATATTTATATTATTGTTTGCGGCGCGGATAACATCGCCGCGTATTTCTTATTTGTTTTTATATTTAAAATCAGCCGCAAACAATAATATAAATATATAGGGGCGTGACACTCCGCCACAAGGCCTAATTTATTTAGTTATGAAACAAATGCTGAATAAGAGGTCTGTGTTATAAAGTGTAGTTCCTAGTATAGGGAATTGGGGGACATGCTGTATGAGCGTTATAACCGAGATCCTTATAGCGAGGGAGCACTGTATTAATTAAAAAAAGAAAATGCGGAAAATACAAAAAAATCTAAAGATATTTATAAAAATATAATAAAAGAAAATGAAGCTGCAACTACAGTCCACGCCACATCATATGTGACTTACATTAACCCCTAAAATTAACCACTACCACATAAACCTAACCTCTACCCCTAAACCTAACCTCTACACCTACCCCTAAACCCCTACCCGTAAACCTAACCTCTAACCCTAAACCTAACCGTCACTATCAAACTCTGTTACTATTATTTCAACACCGTTTCTTTTGCACCTTCTAGTGGCCTCTACTGGCTACTACATCTGACGCTCACCGCCTTCAACTGAAAGGTAATGCACAGTAATGTGTTCAGCTATATTTTCATAAATAAATTTATAATTTCTGTATTTTCCTCACTTTATTTGTCTTAAAATGACCGACAGGGTGACTGGGTGGTGACATCACGACAGAAGCAGGAACTTAAACACCGACACCAAACTGCAGTTTCCAAACAGGATGCGTCGGCGCTGTTTTATTTAAATACTAAAATAAATCAAAGGTTTAAACAAAAACATTTGCTCGCAGAGCAAAATAAAAATGTTAAACAAAACCAAATCTCGAACACAAAATAAATAAAACACAGGTCAGGCTGGGCAACTGCTGTCACTGTTCCTGTATTTCATTAATTTAGTTTCATTTTTCTCTCCCCGCTCTCTACTCTCGCTCCTCATACACTCACCCTGAGTGCAGCAAGCTGCAGGCTTTTATGCAGGTGACCATCTCCCGATTAGCAACAAAATTAATCACTTAATTAATTTGGGAGATGGCCACCTTCTGCAGGAATTTATTAATTATTCCTGGCAGAGGATGAGCACCAATCTCGCCTCTGCCAGAACACGTTTTAAAATAAACAGAACCGCACGGCTACGCCGTCATCTATAAATACAATAAACAATAACAAAACATACGGCGCATGGCTCTCGCCGTTACCTATACATAATAATAATAATAATAATAATAATACAAAACATCACAAGGGCGGAGGGGGAAACCCTGTTCTAAAAATAAATAAATAAATAAATACAGTTACCCAGCAGGGCTCTCTACCACCCTGCTACAATGACCTACTAAAGCTTAACTAGCAAAAAATTGGCAGAATTTTCTATTTGAGTGTGTGAGTTAAGTGAACCGTAACCCAGAATTTATTTCTCAAACTGACCATTTTAAGAATGGTGACAGCAGAGCGCAATTACATACCTGGGACTGTAATTAAATGCACTCCTCAAAAAAAACAAAAAAAAAAACACATTCAGCGAATTAAAAATGAAATGTACTGCAGCTGGATTGCAGTAGAAAAACTGCCACTCACCAAAAAACATGAGAGCTGTCTGCGTTACATGCTCTCACACCAGGACTCCACTAACTAATACTGAGCATGTGAGCTGCAGCTATTCTCCATATTACAACTAGACAATTAGAGAGGCCGTCACCATGTCCATACACAAAACATCTCAAATATAAACATGCCGAGTTCATGGCAGTCACCAGCTGCATAGTTATATACACATATTCAACAGCATGAGACAAACAAGTGAGTACAGCCATTAAGCTACCGTTTAAGTATCACTTTAGTGTCTTAACAAGTTGTTGTATTTTAAGCAGTCGAATATGATAGCAACCGACTTGACAGACAGCCTCTATATGCAGAGACATTATGATACAATCAAGAACCTGCTGTGCTAAAGAAGGTCTTGAGTGAGTTTCAACACAACAGTATTATTATTTATTTCATAGCAGACGCCCTTATACAGGGCGACTTACAATTGTTACAAGATATCACATTTATTTTTACATACAATTATATTATTTTTTACAAATTATTTTTACATACAATTACCCATTTATACAGTTGGGTTTTTACTGGAGCAATCTAGGTAAAGTACCTTGCTCAAGGGTACAGCAGCAGTGTCCCCCACATGGGATTGAACCCACAACCCTCCGGTCAAGAGTCCTGAGCCCTAACCACTACTCTAGTTGTATGCACAATTCTAAAGGACTTGTATAAATATTAGATTTCTCATATTTTGGTAGAACTAAATAAAGATATTTACAATTAAAGACATCGGTCTAAATAATAATCATTTACAGACGTGCTCAAATTTGTTGGTACCCTTACAGCTCATTGAAATAATGCTTCATTCCTCCTGAAAAGTGATGAAATTAAAAGCTATTTTATCATGTATACTTGCATGCCTTTGGTATGTCATAGAATAAAGCAAAGAAGCTGTGAAAAGAGATGAATTATTGCTTATTCTACAAAGATATTCTAAAATGGCCTGGACACATTTGTTGGTACCCCTTAGAAAAGATAATAAATAATTGGATTATAGTGATATTTCAAACTAATTAGTTTCTTTAATTAGTATCACACATGTCTCCAATCTTGTAATCAGTCATTCAGCCTATTTAAATGGAGAAAAGTAGTCACTGTGCTGTTTGGTATCATTGTGTGCACCACACTGAACATGGACCAGAGAAAGCAAAGGAGAGAGTTGTCTGAGGAGATCAGAAAGAAAATAATAGACAAGCATGGTAAAGGTAAAGGCTACAAGACCATCTCCAAGCAGCTTGATGTTCCCGTGACAACAGTTGCAAATATTATTAAGAAGTTTAAGGTCCATGGAACTGTAGCCAACCTCCCTGGGCGCGGCCGCAAGAGGAAAATCGACCCCAGAGTGAACAGAAGGATAGTGCGAATGGTAGAAAAAGAACCAAGGATAACTGCCAAAGAGATACAAGCTGAACTCCAAGGTAAAGGTACGTCAGTTTCTGATCACACCATCCGTCGCTTTTTGAGCGAAAGTGGGCTCCATGGAAGAAGACCCAGGAGGACTCCACTTTTGAAAGAAACATAAAAAAGCCAGACTGGAATTTGCTACAATGCATATTGACAAGCCACAATCCTTCTGGGAGAATGTCCTTTGGACAGATGAGTCAAAACTGGAGCTTTTTGGCAAGTCACATCAGCTTTATGTTCACAGACGAAAAAATGAAGCTTTCAAAGAAAAGAACACCATACCTACAGTGAAACATGGAGTAGGCTCGGTTATGTTTTGGGACTGCTTTGCTGCGCCTGGCACAGGGTGCCTTGAATCTGTGCAGGGCACAATGAAATCTCAAGACTATCAAGGCATTCTGGAGCGAAACGTACTGCCCAGTGTCAGAAAGCTCTGTCTCAGTCGCAAGTCATGGGTCCTCCAACAGGATAATGACCCAAAACACACAGCTAAAAGCACCCAAGAATGGATAAGAACAAAATATTGGACTATTCTGAAGTGGCCTTCTATGAGTCCTGATCTGAATCCTATCGAACATCTATGGAAAGAGCTGAAACTTGCAGTCTGGAGAAGGCACCCATCAAACCCGAGACAGCTGGAGCAGTTTGCTCAGGAAGAGTGGGCCAAACTATCTGTTAACAGGTGCAGAAGTCTCATTGAGAGCTACAGAAAATGTTTGATTGCAGCGATTGCCTCTAAAGGTTGTGCAACAAAATATTAGGTTAGCGGTCCCATCATTTTTGTCCATGCCATTTTCATTTGTTTTATTATTTACAATATTATGTTGAATAAAAAATCAAAAGCAAAGTCTGATTTCTATTAAATATGGAATAAACAATGGTGGATGCCAATTAACTTGAATATGACAAAAGTATTTGAGAAAATTGTGCATTCTTCGTTTTTTGTGGAGAGGTACCAACAAATTTGAGCACGTCTGTACAGGCAGGTCTGTCTGTCAATTCAATAAATCACTCATTTCATTCCATTGGTGGCTGTCTCCTTTCTGAAATATTACACATAAAACTGACTGACATAACGTAAATACCAAAAAATATGAATACATATTTACCTGTCTGTTCAATGATTGAGCTGCTCTAAGAAGGGAATAATCCTGAACACTTTCAGCAATGCTGCACTCTGTACTGTACATTGAACCAGCACTGCTAAACACACCCCACTTTATAGTGTAATAGAGCTATAAAGACTGAAACAAATATACAGGCAGTCGTAAAAGATGCACTCTGATTGCTTAGTCACTTTCCATGTTAAACTGTGACAATATCAAGCACAAAGTCACACTTCTGAACTGCATCTTAAACACGGACTGCCTCATATGGGTTTATATAGAAATCATAGCAGCTTTGCAGTTGAAAAACATCATGAGCAGTGCATGGGTTAGGGTTATAGAGAGAAGCTGGTTGAAATGGCTCAGTGTGTGGAGCAGTGCATGGGTTAGGGTTAGGGTTATTGAAAGAAGCTGGTTGAAATGGCTCTCAGTGTGTGTTGCAGTGCATGGGTTAGGGTTAGGGTTACATAGAGAAGCTGGTTGAAATGGCTCTCAGTGTGTGTTGCAGTGCATGGGTTAGGGTTATAGAGAGAAGCTGGTTGAAATGGCTCTCAGTGTGTGTTGCAGTGCATGGGTTAGGTTTAGGGTTATAGAGGGAAGCTGGTTGAAATGGCTCTCAATGTGTGTTGCAGTGTATGGACAATGGCAGGACACAATATTGATTCATTGCAATTGTAAGCAGAGAGCCTGTGGAGGCTGGCCTAAGGTCTGTCGGATTTAAGTGAATCAGAGGCAAGTCCAGTCGACCCACTGCTGAATAATAATCCGAATCAGAACCAGAATTTCACTGACCTTTACTATGCTGTGGATCCCACAAGGACAGCAAGACAATTAAGAGAAACTGTACCCGACACATTTCAAACTCTCTGCAGCATATTATTAAAACAATAATAATCATCCGTTGTCTGTAGGTAAACCAGTGTAAATTTCATATCTTCCACAACATGGATTTAGCCCCATAGCATGAAAGCCACTGAATAAATGAAAGCTGCACTGCTTTTGAATTTCAAAATTAATTCCTGTCTGACTTTTAACAAAACTGGATTTCTGACTGTATGCTTGGAGAATGCTTTTAAAATTGGATTGCAGTTTCCATTGTAGTATCACCACATATGAACTGAGTAACGTAGGATTACTATAGCCTACTGCAGAATGATAATAATAATTTCAGACATTATCAAGGTTATGAAGTTTGCTGTGTATCACTCCACGCCTCTGAAGAGTAGCCAGTGTGACTGACATACAGAGCAGCCAATAGAAATCAGGGGCGTGCCCAAAACAAATGCTGAAACATCACTGAAAATGAGGGTTTAGTATTTCCCAAACCGCAGCCAGAAAGTGTAACATTTTCTCATTTAGTTTAGGATTTACGTGTTTACATTAACATCATTGTATTTAGGCTGCAAGCTCTATAGCTGCCCAGCCAATGGGAGTGGAGAGGAGGGGCGGAGACAGCAGTGATTCTGTCTTTGTTATGTAGAGAGAGGCAAGCAGCTTGACAGAGTGCTCAGAGTTATTCAGCGCTACTAGTTTAAAGTGCTGATTGTAACTATTAAAGATTCTAGTTTGTCATAAATATTAGAGCTGCACAGGGTGTTTAGTGCTGGACCTGTGAACAAGCTCGAGTCTTAACCTCAGAAGCTCGATAGTGTTCACAAACAGACTCCTCTCCAGATCAATGATAATCTATGCTATCGAGTCAAACCCCATAGATTATCATTGAGGAGAGGAGTCTGTTTGTGAATGCTATCGAGTCAAACCCCATTCACAAACAGGCTCCTCTCCTCAATGATAATCTATGGGGTTTGACTCGATAGCGTTCACAAACAAGCTCCTCTCCTCAATGATAATCTATGGGGTTTGACTCGATAGCGTTCACAAACAGGCTCCTCTCCTCAATGATAATCTATGGGGTTTGACTCGATAGCGTTCACAAACAGGCTCCTCTCCTCAATGATAATCTATGGGGTTTGACTCGATAGCGTTCACAAACAGGCTCCTCAATCATCTCAATCACAGACTGAGTCTTCATTGCATTGCTCTTTCTCACTGTAAACCACATCCCATTGACCAGTATCACTTCTCATCTCAATCACAGACTGTCTTCATTGCATTGCTCTTTCTCACTGTAAACCACATCCCATTGACCAGTATCACTTCTCATCTCAATCACAGACTGTGTCTTCATTGCATTGCTCTTTCTCACTGTAAACCACATCCCATTGACCAGTATCACTTCTCATCTCAATCACAGACTGTGTCTTCATTACATTGCTCATTAACAAACCCAGTCTAAGTGCTCTGGCTTTTCTGTTCCGTACCACATCATGGATCGTTATCGCTGTGTTCCCTGTTTGACAATGTGGGCAATAATCCTTCCACTATCAGTGCACTAGAGCAGACATTTTGAAAAAAGCTTTGAAACACACTTTAAAGTGTAAAAAGTTGTCAGGATGTCAGGATGTTTCCTACAGATGTCAGGACTGCCCAGTCCCTGACCACATTCCGGCGCCTCCTTAAGACTCACCTCTTCAAACAGCACCTGTAGAACTCCTCTGTTGTATCCTGGGACACTATCACCCTTCATTTAAATATGCTTTATTTTGCTCTTATCTGCCCCCTATTTTACTGCATTTAATCCTGTACCTCAGAATATTGTAATCTCCCAAGTGTTTAATCTGTAGTATTTTGTACTTAATCATATCCTGATGTAACTATCACTACTTAATCATATCCTGATGTAACTTTCACTATTATCTGCTGTATTATTGAATTGTGGTTTGTCACACTTGAGAATTATTGTATTTCTTGTTCTTATTGTATGACTTATATTGTAACACTTGAATGTATTTGTATTTGCTTGCGATTGTAAGTCGCCCTGGATAAGGGCGTCTGCTAAGAAATAAATAATAATAATAATAATAATAACAATGAAAAGAATAATTACAGGTACGTATTTAAACAGCTGTAGCAGCACGTGGGGACGGGTAACGTTAGATTATTCAGAACCACACTACTTACTGTTGAAGAGAGCTGTTCTATTAGCTATTGTAACTTTAAACACACAGATTTAGAGTCTGCTTACCTGCTTTCACTTTCACCTGCACTCTGTCCTTGTGCTTCAGTTCAGCTCTTTAATAATAAATAGAAGCAGCTTTTTAAACCACATCAGTACAGCTGAGTTTAGATATGAGATGTGTATTCTAAAGATTTACACACTCTGTAAAGAACTTCCCATCTGTTTAATCAGCTTTCTAGCCTGAAGTAGCCCGTCTAAAGCTAAAGTACAGGTCAAAGTACAATTCCTGGTTTTATTGCACCGTTACCTGAGAAACAGCCCTTGAGGAACACGCCCACACACTGTCTGCCAGTGAAAGAATGTGTACCTGCTTCAGACACACCTCATAAAACTAACCAACACATGATCCTTTTCACAGAACTGGAGCTCATGAGTGATTTAAAGATGTGTAAATGTGTAACACAGACACTAATACTAAATAGTGATAACCTGGCATATGCATTCCCATTGAGATTACAGGAGAGTGGGAAAAGAGAAGGACAGTGGAGGGGAGAGAGGGAAGGCGACAGAGGGTGGAAGAGCGTGGAAGGGAGATGGGTTTGAGGGACAGGAGAACACTGAATGAAACAGGGAGGGGAGAAGAGAGAAGAAGAGGTTAGGGTTTGAAGAGAGAAGGAGGGAAAGGCAGATCCGGATTCCTAAACTCTTACAATGTTGTTCTAAAAAAATGCTCATGCCAAAGTATAACAGAGAGGTGCAGGAAAAAGTGAACTGAAGGTGTTAAAAGCTATGGGTTAATATTACTGCACATGTGGTTTCTGTTCTCAAAATAAGCTTGAAACAGCAGTGCCTAGTAACCAACTCCCTGAAAAGAAATGAATGAGAGCTAGAGGAGGATATGAAACGTTAATCACAGAAACTATCAACAGTGTCCTGAGGAGATAGGATGGAGGATCGTAAAATAGGCTGTAAAATATGCTGTAAATAAGTTGTAAAGTAAGCTGAATAAGGATTTTAGATCACAAGGTCACGTAGTGAGAGGGTGTGTAAGAAGTGAGTGAGGAATAGGTTAGTGAGCAGCCGTAGAAGAGGAGCAGCGATAGAAGACCATCTGTTCCAGTGCCTCTGTGTGTCTATGCCTCTGTGTGTCTGTGTTAGGTTGCTATCGTGTTGAGATATGTTTCATTATTATTAATGGTATGTGTGACTTTCAAAGATAAGTAAAAACAACAAAAGAAATCACCAGGCCTACATATTAACAGTAACACAACCTCAAAGCCCTGCACAGCGGTGATTCTAGAGGATAGCACATCAAGGGGCACCACTTCATTATGGAGGGGCACACCTTTTTTGTGTCTACAGTGTTTTCCACATACAATAAAATGCCCCACAAAAACAAATGTGTAGATTAAAAAGAATAACCTGAAGCAAAACACCATGAAATGATGTTAAAAACACACAATGTGGACCTTCCTGCAATTGAATGAACCCCCTACTGCAGTATAAACCTGGACACATATAGTATTGCTATTAAATGAATAGCAATAAAGAACAAAGTGCAATACATGTATACACAAATATATATTGTGACAGAGTAGGGGGAGGAAAAGGAAAAAATGTAGTCCTAGAGAAAACAGCAAGACTACATTACCCAGAAGGCAACAGGGCTGCAGAGGAAATGGGAAGCACCCGAGACCAATTAAGCCCTGCATAGGAGCAGGAGAAGCCCTGCAGTCAGGGCTGATGGAGTAGCAGCTGTAGGCAGAGTGGCTGAAGCACAAGCCAGCTGCTGAAGAGCCCTGAAGAAGGTACTGTGTGTGAACTGTGTGTTTAAAAAGGGGCTTGGTTTGGCTGGTAAACGGCTTAGCCGTCCAGCCATAGTTAGTTGCTGGAGGAAGTTTTAGTTAGTGCTCCGAAAAGGAGTTAGGTTTTTGTTTTGTTTACTTTTTGTTATTGTAAATAATAAAAGTGCTAAAGTACCTTTCTGTGTCTGGCTCTGTGTTAAAAGTGTGAAAAGTAAACCTCAGCAGTTAGGCTACATTTACAATATGCATGTGTGTGTGTGTATATATATGGGCATTTCCATGATATTGAAACTTTACACATGTGTAAATGTTTGAGTAAATTGACAAGTTGCAGCTTGATTTCTTTTAGATTAAATATTAAAATGAGATAACACACACTAGAAATATAATGTAGATAAATTTGTCTGAAAAAGCTAAGTTGAAGAAATGTTATCTGGACATGGAAGTGTATAGCATTCCTCTCAAACGTGATCCAAACATAACAAAACATGATGACTTACAGGGTGTTTAAACAATAGTCACATTTATGTCCAATTCAATTGATTATTCTAATCCAGAAAGCTTAAAATATTATCGTGGGTTTTTACCACTGTAGCAAGTGATTCTATATATTTTTTTTTTTTTAGTAATTTGTGGTGTCGGAACAAGGAGATGTAGAACACGGGGAACATTCCATGTAATCATCGATTCTGTGAAGGCTGTTCCATCTGACAAAGAAAGGAACACCATAGATTTGGTATAGAAAATTCACACTTAAACCTAGAACAGTTCTTGAGCACCGTTACCCTCCATAAGCTTACTCACCAGTAGGACATGTAACTGCAGTGTCCACCATCATGACCATCCACCTCCGCTTATAGAAGGTGGTTGACCTTAGCACAGCCATTGGTACAGTTTGAATCTGTTGGAGTGGAGAGGAGGAACTTTTAGTAAAACAAATTGTAGTCTACCTTCATAGTCTGGATATACTGTACTAGAGAACAATGAAGCCTAAACTACTTACCACCCGAGTCTGTCTTTCTGTGGATTTGTATGCAGCTCTAACCACAATTCGAGTTGGTGTAGTGTTTATGCCAAAGCCATTTGTCATGGCCTGAGCAACAGTCAGTCTTTTTTTTTTTTTTTTTTGCTGGGAAAGTGAGCATAATTTCAGACGCTATTGTCAGCAGCAGTTGCCTAGCAAGAGAAAAATCTCATTAGAAAAGGGAGTTTGAACACAAAGCATCACCCAGCCTAAAGAATTTGTCATGGCAGATGTATTGTTTAATAAACATGAACTAAAACTGAAGGGTGGAAGTTTAACAATGTAGTATCAAAATACATGTTCACTGGGCATCTAATGGAACAGAGTAAATACTCAAATACAACTGCATACGAAAGAGGCTGCGTGAAAGCATGTGGTCTGTACTCAATACAAGCAGAGTTTACAGCCATTCGTTTGTACTGGAGAGTAGTGGAACTTAATACACCAGTGTACCAAACTGTGGGACAGTAGCTGAAATGGTATCTATGCAGCAGTCTTGAAAAAGGTTAATCAAGACACATTTAGTATGAAGGGTTTATAACCCTGCACATATGAAGTCACTACCTCAGTGGTTAAAATACTGGCAAGAAAGGGTTAACTCCTCCACAATCAAATTTTACCAAAGCAAAATCACAGAACACATACAAAGACAATGCCTTAAAATGTCACACAACTCCAATATGGCCACCAGCTTGGAAGACAGGTTAAAGTTAAGGGGGCTGTTATTTTGCTTCAGCTAGATGACAGTAGAGTAGACCTCAATAGACAAGACCAAGGGGACATGTGGGTAGGGCTCTGGACTCTTGACCATGACCAGAGGGTTGCGAGTTCAATCCCTGGTGTGGGACACTACTGGTGCTGTACTCTTGAGCAAGGTACTTTACCTAGATTGCGCCAGTAAAAACCCAACTGTATAAATGTGTGGCAATAGCCACACACAGTGTTGCAGGAAATGCATCACCTGCTATTCATAATTCTGAATAGCAGAGCCTGGCCAGGCAATGTCTTTTCTTTTGATTATTAGCTCTTTGTTTTCGTTCGCCTTATAGTGTTATTCCTGTCTCTTATTTTAGAGCTTTTCAGGGCATCTATATGTTTCCATTGAATTGGTTTGTTTTGCCTGTGTTTTTACCCTTTTACTGGGGGCTTTACGGTAATGATTTGTGCTTGCTCCTTTTTTCCCTCCACGAGTCACCTGATGGGGGAAGGCCTTGAGTTCCTGTTTCCTGTTTTAGGGGTGGGGAGTAGAAGGAAGGAGAAGGAGGGTGTGGTTGTTGCTCACCTTTGTTTGTTAGGATCTTTGGTTGTATTACTATACTTTTTTGTTTTTTCATTATTTTGCAAAATATAGTTTTTGTTTTTCTCTTTTCAACTATCCTAACAGCGCAGGCTGCATTTTCTTTACCACCAGGTTTTTTCCTGCATTCCTTTTTTGTTTGGGGTTCTGTTTGTTTTTGCCAGTTTTGTTGTTCAAAGGATTTACATCAACTGCATTGCAGATTCACAGAACCAGCACCGGATCAAGAGCAGCCAGGGTGAGATCTTCTTCAATTATTTCTCTACTGGATTACACTTTTTTCTGAATGGCCATTCATGTGCTTTATTTTTGGGATGTTTGCATAGGATTTTTCTGGGACATTGTTTGTTTTTTTGGCGATTTTTATATTGCCTTCATTGTTTTGTTTGTTCGGGACTGTTATTGTGATTTCTTTATTTTTTACTACTAGTGACATTCATTGCCTTCTAGTAGTTTGCCATAGGATGTTGAATAGACAATTTGTGTCCATTTTCCTTTGTAGTAATAAATGTATTTGATAGCCTCTGTGTGGCCCCCTTTTCATAATTATTTTCGCTGTAGCAATTGACTGCTGTTATTAGTCAACTTTGTTATAAATGGGTAATTGGATGTAAAAATAATGCGATATCTTGTAACAATTTTAAGTCGCCCTGGATAAGGGCATCAGCTAAGAAATAAATACGATTACCTCAGGGTATGCAAGGGACCAAAGTTTGGCTCATTAAGTGGCACACCTTCTCACAGAAACAGAAATTAGTCAGGAGTGAAGCACTTCTGTAGTAATTAAATACCCACACAACCCAACAAGTTACACTGAACAGCATTATCACATCCTGACAGCCCTTACCTCCATGTAATTTCTTTCACACAGAATCTCCCTCTCTGCCCATGGAGAATAGCGGCATGTCATGCTCTGAACATAGGAGGAAGCTGAAGTCATAGCACTGTTTGAGAAGACACTGATTTGTACTGTCAGCTTGTAGGTCTCATCATTCTGGAAACAAAGGCTAAAGTTAGTCCCAGCATGTCACCATTAGAAACAAGCTTACAAGAAATATAATAATGACTCACTGTGTTCTGAGCAAAGCAGCTCAGAAGCAAGGAGCTTGGCATTTCCCAAGAAATCAACAGTTAAGCTATATCCACACTGTGCAGCCAGTCTTGGAGAGAGGGACACAAGCACCCCCTTATTGTCTATGGAAAGAAATTTGGATGGGCTTTAAGAAACTGTACACGTGATCAAGCAAGGTAGAGATAACAAAGTGAACACTCCACCGCCCCGTTCCAGCTACTAAATGCAATTTATCAGTAGAAATACACTCTTGACGATTTCTATTTCTGGGCTATTATGATCAAACCTGATGAAGGTTGCAGCAGCACAGGTTTAGCGTGATCATCAACATGCTTTTAAGGCCAAAACACAAGAGCCGTTCCTACCCCGCCTTCTGCAAAAACTAAGCCCAATTGACAGGGTCTGATTAACTTATTCCGAGACCCTGTGCTTACCATAAATGGGGTTGCCTGATCTGTATGATGTGTAGCCAAAAACCACCAAAAATGTTACTTCATTTTACACAATATTAAACTAACTTACCTTAAACTACATTAGGGCACAAGTATTTATGAATAGCAATAAAGAATACAGTTCAATTATGCAGGTCAGTGGTGGATGTAGCCTTGTAGCTTGACTGGTTCACTACATTCTTCCAGTTACATTAAGAGCCCCTGTGATGTTTTGTTCAGTATAGACCTGGAGGGACGTGTGCGCAGTAATTTAGGTGAAAACCATAATTTCACCCTTGACAGGCCTATTACAAAATACACATTCATAACAAATGTAAAAACGGTCAAATATCAACAACATGCCAAAACATTCTTGCCACAGAATCTTTAAATGTGTTTTAAAACATTGCATTAAACATGGAGTACAACGCATCACAGAAGTTAATCCAAACACGATTTTGTTCTAGTCTCAGCTACATTAGCGAGGTGCGCTTTATTTTTACAGTTTCATTTCAGGTTCCTATGACTTTAGTTAGTTTACCTTAAGAACATTAAGTTTAATATTTCTCTGTGCTTTTCCCTCTTGTCAGGTGACTTTGCAGCTATGTCTGGGTTGTGTTCAGGGGCTCTTGGTTGTGTTAAACACACGTTCTCATTGCTTGAACTCACGGTTTGCATCAAGCTCAAATCCGACACTTGTAACCAATAGAACATACAAATTTCCTACAGCTGGCCAATCAGATCAACGTTCTAAGACTACAGGAAGGAGGTGAGAACGTGATACAAAGCAGCGGCGGATCGCGGTATGTACTTTCGAACAGACATTGTAAAATAAAATACGGTATAAACGGAAAGGCGCTCCCCCCTCCTCTACATCAGAGACCGGGGCCACTTTGATCAGGGGCCCTGTGCAAGCGCACTGAATGCTCATCGGTTAACCCGGGCCTGCTGACTTATGCCATACAGCGCAGTGATCTGAATTCAATTCAGGTTATTACATTACGAGTCAACAGGCTTTAGAAAATCAAGAGTTTCATTTATGAAACACGGTCACTCACCAATCACACTGACGCGAAAATACCTTCCAACAAAAGACTTCAACATCACCACACTCCCTTGACATTCTGTCCTCACCAAGCCTGCAGAAGAGAACAAAACTTGAAAACACACAACCGGCAAATAAACAGGAAGCTGAAAGAACAGCTCTGCTGAAGCAACCGTTATCGTACCTAGAGGGGGGTTCTGCCTCCAAACTTCAGAGGCTAACACTGCCAACAGCAACGTTATTCTGCATTGGAAAAAAAAGACACAAGTGAGAAACACACAATAAAATGAACGTTTCTAAAGTAGAGAAAAGATCAACAATTACCCAAATCTAAGACAACACGACATCATTAAATCCAAGGCAGCCTCGACCGTGAACTTCTTTCTCCGGTCTAAAGAAATAATAATAAAGACCAAACCCGCCAGTAGCTGAGTTTGGTGTTCCTTAGTGCGCAATGGGTTTATAAAGAAGTTCAGGTGCTAATGGGAGCTGATTAGCTGCAATTGATGCGCGCACCTCTTTCCTATTAGTCCTCTAATTTTCAATCAGTACGTTAATTACATCATCATCATCATCATCATCAATAATAATATTAATAATAATAATAATATACAACTAGATGGTAACTTTACAAGTAAAGTTGTGGGGCTTGCTTTAGGGAAAGTGGTCAATTTAAGTTCTTTATAAAAACTTAGAGAAAATTTAGTTGGTGCGGTTACTAAAACAGCTGTACCTCTTGATTAAATTAAATTATATTACAACCCATTTAGAAGATTGTACTGTTAATTGAAGTTTGGCAGAAGTACGTGCGGATCAAACTGGACTGTCACCGACAAGGACTGTCTGATTAAAGGCTCAGCTATGGAGGCATGTAGTAAACAAACCCCAATGAATAATAAAAAGCAGGCCGCGCAAATGAAGAAACACATTTATATCAAGCAGGAATCCAGGCAGATGTGTTGACACTTGACCATTGTAGCTTGAAGTAGTAGTAATATTGTTGTTATTTATTTTTTAGCAGACGCCCTTATCCAGGGCTGCTTACAATTGCTACAAGTTATCACAGTACAAAGTATCACATTATAAAATGATCATAATACAAATAAGAGCAGCTATGAAATTACCATAACATCAATTCAAGTAAGAGCAAAATAATAAAGCAGAACGCAGCTCTCGCTATTCCTTATCCAATGCTCCTATCGTGTGGCCATTTAGTAGAACTGTTGGTTCTTTAAAACTAACTTTTTTTTTTTTTACTGAAAACAGCTCACTGACAAGCTGGTGCCCTCTGCTGTTTACAATGGGTAGTACAGGTAATGAAATTCACAATGACATTGTTACTGTTATTATTATTTATTTCTTAGCAGACCTTAGTAGGAGAGTTATTTTAAGGTTGGGGTGGAGGGGGGAGGGGAGGGGTTAGGAGAGTTATTTTAAGGTTTGGGGTGGAGGGAGGGGAGGGGTTAGGAGAGTTATTTTAAGGTTGGGGTGGAGGGAGGGAAGGGAGGGGTTAGGAGAGTTATTTTAAGGTTTGGGGTGGAGGGAGGGGAGGGGTTAGGAGAGTTATTTTAAGGTTGGGGTGGAGGGAGGGGAGGGGAGGGGTTAGGAGAGTTATTTTAAGGTTGGGGTGGAGGGAGGGAGGGGAGGGGTTAGGGGAGTTATTTTAAGGTTGGGGTGGAGGGAGGGGAGGGGTTAGGGGAGTTATTTTAAGGTTGGGGTGGAGGGAGGGGAGGGGTTAGGAGAGTTATTTTAAGGTTGGGGTGGAGGGAGGGAGGGGAGGGGTTAGGGGAGTTATTTTAAGGTTGGGTGGAGGGAGGGAGGGGAGGGGTTAGGATAGTTATTTTAAGGTTGGGGGGGAGGGAGGGGAGGGGTTAGGAGAGTTATTTTAAGGTTGGGGTGGAGGGAGGGAGGGGAGGGGTTAGGGGAGTTATTTTAAGGTTGGGTGGAGGGAGGGAGGGAGGGGAGGGGTTAGGAGAGTTATTTTAAGTTTGGGGTGGAGGGAGGGAGGGGAGGGGTTAGGAGAGTTATTTTAAGGTTGGGGTGGAGGGAGGGGAGGGGTTAGGAGAGTTATTTTAAGGTTGGGGTGGAGGGGAGGGGAGGGTTTAGGAGAGTTATTTTAAGGTTGGGGTGGAGGGAGGGGAGGGGAGGGGAGAGGTTAGGAGAGTTATTTTAAGGTTGAGGTGGAGGGAGGGGAGGGGTTAGGAGAGTTATTTTAAGGTTGGGTGGAGGGAGGGGAGGGGTTAGGAGAGTTATTTTAAGGTTGGGGTGGAGGGAGGGGAGGGGAGGGGTTAGGGGAGTTATTTTAAGGTTGGGGTGGAGGGAGGGGAGGGGTTAGGAGAGTTATTTTAAGGTTGGGGTGGAGGGAGGGAGGGGAGGGGTTAGGGGAGTTATTTTAAGGTTGGGGTGGAAGGAGGGGAGGGGTTAGGAGAGTTATTTTAAGGTTGGGGTAGAGGGAGGGGAGGGGTTAGGGGAGTTATTTTAAGGTTGGGGTGGAGGGAGGGAGGGGGGAGGGGTTAGGGGAGTTATTTTAAGGTTGGGGTGGAGGGAGGGGAGGGGTTAGGAGAGTTATTTTAAGGTTGGGGTAGAGGGAGGGGAGGGGAGGGGTTAGGAGAGTTATTTTAAGGTTGGGGTGGAGGGAGGGGAGGGGTTAGGAGAGTTATTTTAAGGTTGGGGTGGAGGGAGGGGAGGGAGGGGTTAGGGGAGTTATTTTAAGGTTGGGGTGGAGGGAGGGGAGGGGTTAGGTGAGTTATTTTAAGGTTGGGGTGGAGGGAGGGGAGGGGTTAGGAGAGTTATTTTAAGGTTGGGTGGAGGGAGGGGTTAGGGGAGTTATTTTAAGGTTGGGGTGGAGGGATGGAGGGGAGGGGTTAGGGGAGTTATTTTAATTTTGGGGTGGAGGGAGGGGAGGGGTTAGGAGAGTTATTTTAAGGTTGGGGTGGAGGGAGGGGAGGGGTTAGGAGAGTTATTTTAAGGTTGGGGTGGAGGGGTTAGGAGAGTTATTTTAAGGTTGGGGTGGAGGGAGGGGTTAGGAGAGTTATTTTAAGGTTGGGTAGAGGGAGGGGAGGGAGGGGAGTGGTTAGGAGAGTTATTTTAAGGTTGGGGTGGAGGGAGGGGAGGGGTTAGGAGAGTTATTTTAAGGTTGGGGTGGAGGGGTTAGGAGAGTTATTTTAATTTTGGGGTGGAGGGAGGGGAGGGGTTAGGAGAGTTATTATAAGGTTGGGGTGGAAGGAGGGGAGGGGTTAGGGGAGTTATTTTAAGGTTGGGGTGGAGGGAGGGAGGGGAGGGGTTAGGAGAGTTATTTTAAGGTTGGGTGGAGGGAGGGAGGGGAGGGGTTAGGAGAGTTATTTTAAGGTTGGGGTGGAGGGGGGAGGGGTTAGGAGAGTTATTTTAAGGTTGGGGTGGAGGGAGGGGAGGGGTTAGGAGAGTTATTTTAAGGTTGGGGTAGAGGGAGGGGAGGGGTTAGGGGAGTTATTTTAAGGTTGGGGTGGAGGGAGGGAGGGGAGGGGTTAGGAGAGTTATTTTAAGGTTGGGTGGAGGGAGGGGAGGGAGGGGAGGGGTTAGGAGAGTTATTTTAAGGTTGGGATGGAGGGGAGGGATGGGAGGGGTTAGGAGAGTTATTTTAAGGTTGTGGTGGAGGGAGGGATGGGAGCGTTTAGGAGAGTTATTTTAAGGTTGGGTGGAGGGAGGGAGGGAGTGGAGGGGTTAGGAGAGTTATTTTAAGGTTGGGTGGAGGGAGGGGTTAGGGGAGTTATTTTAAGGTTGGGGTGGAGGGATGGAGGGGAGGGGTTAGGGGAGTTATTTTAATTTTGGGGTGGAGGGAGGGGAGGGGTTAGGAGAGTTATTTTAAGGTTGGGGTGGAGGGAGGGGAGGGGTTAGGAGAGTTATTTTAAGGTTGGGGTGGAGGGGTTAGGAGAGTTATTTTAAGGTTGGGGTGGAGGGAGGGGTTAGGAGAGTTATTTTAAGGTTGGGTAGAGGGAGGGGAGGGAGGGGAGTGGTTAGGAGAGTTATTTTAAGGTTGGGGTGGAGGGAGGGGAGGGGTTAGGAGAGTTATTTTAAGGTTGGGGTGGAGGGGTTAGGAGAGTTATTTTAATTTTGGGGTGGAGGGAGGGGAGGGGTTAGGAGAGTTATTATAAGGTTGGGGTGGAAGGAGGGGAGGGGTTAGGGGAGTTATTTTAAGGTTGGGGTGGAGGGAGGGAGGGGAGGGGTTAGGAGAGTTATTTTAAGGTTGGGTGGAGGGAGGGAGGGGAGGGGTTAGGAGAGTTATTTTAAGGTTGGGGTGGAGGGGGGAGGGGTTAGGAGAGTTATTTTAAGGTTGGGGTGGAGGGAGGGGAGGGGTTAGGAGAGTTATTTTAAGGTTGGGGTAGAGGGAGGGGAGGGGTTAGGGGAGTTATTTTAAGGTTGGGGTGGAGGGAGGGAGGGGAGGGGTTAGGAGAGTTATTTTAAGGTTGGGTGGAGGGAGGGGAGGGAGGGGAGGGGTTAGGAGAGTTATTTTAAGGTTGGGATGGAGGGGAGGGATGGGAGGGGTTAGGAGAGTTATTTTAAGGTTGTGGTGGAGGGAGGGATGGGAGCGTTTAGGAGAGTTATTTTAAGGTTGGGTGGAGGGAGGGAGGGAGTGGAGGGGTTAGGAGAGTTATTTTAAGGTTGGGTGGAGGGAGGGATGGAGGGGAGGGGTTAGGAGAGTTATTTTAAGGTTGGGTGGAGGGAGGGAGGGAGTGGAGGGGTTAGGAGAGTTATTTTAAGGTTGGGTGGAGGGAGGGATGGAGGGGAGGGGTTAGGAGAGTTATTTTAAGGTTGGGTGGAGGGAGGGAGGGGAGGGTTTAGGAGAGTTATTTTAAGGTTGGGTGGAGGGAGGGAGGGAGGGGAGGGGTTAGGAGAGTTATTTTAAGGTTGGGTGGAGGGAGGGAGGGAGGGAGGGGAGGGGTTAGGGGAGTTCTCATGAAAATAATCTCATATTAATTCATAGTAGCCTACGGTTTAAAATCATTGGTTTCATTTTGTGCATTTTCCTTAAGATCATAATAGTATGTGAGGGTTTGGAACCAACTCCCCAGTAATGTTGTTGAAGCTGACACCCTGGGATCCTTCAAGAAGCTGCTTGATGAGATTCTGGGATCAATAAGCTACTGTGACAGTCTGGCTGAGTGGTGTCGTCAGAACTTGGAAATGAACACACAGCACTTCGAGTGAAATAGTGAATGAAAGCGCTGCTGCGCGGTTTATTAATTACAGAAAAATAAGAGGTTTGAACAAAAACACTTTGTAAAATAAAACAGCACAGATATAACAAGGTGTTAGTTAATGTGTATATATATTTATTTTTCCCCTTTGAGGGTGATGGTGTGCATTTTTATATTGCTTAATTAATGTGTAATCTTTATTTTATTTATGTATCGCACAATTTTCTCTGAAATAACTTGAAACTGACAAAAGTAATTGGCATCCACCATTGTTTATTCCATATTTAATAGAAATCAGACTTTGCTTTTGATTTTTTATTCAACATAATATTGTAAATAATAAAACAAATGAAAATGGCATGGACAAAAATGATGGGACTGCTAACCTAATATTTTGTTGCACAACCTTTAGAGGCAATCACTGCAATCAAACGTTTTCTGTAGCTCTCAATGAGACTTCTGCACCTGTTAACAGATAGTTTGGCCCACTCTTCCTGAGCAAACTGCTCCAGCTGTCTCAGGTTTGATGGGTGCCTTCTCCAGACTGCAAGTTTCAGCTCTTTCCATAGATGTTCGATAGGATTCAGATCAGGACTCATAGAAGGCCATTTGAGAATAGTCCAATGTTTTGTTCTTATCCATTCTTGGGTGCTTTTAGCTGTGTGTTTTGGGTCATTATCCTGTTGGAGGACCCATGACTTGTCACTGAGACAGAGCTTTCTGACACTGGGCAGTACGTTTCGCTCCAGAATGCCTTGATAGTCTTGAGATTTCATTGTGCCCTGCACAGATTCAAGGCACCCTGTGCCAGGCGCAGCAAAGCAGCCCCAAAACATAACGAGCCTCCTCCATGTTTCACTGTAGGCATGGTGTTCTTTTCTTTGAAAGCTTCATTTTTTCATCTGTGAACATAGAGCTGATGTGACTTGCCAAAAAGCCCCAGTTTTGACTCATCTGTCCAAAGGACATTCTCCCAGAAGGATTGTGGCTTGTCAATATGCATTTTAGCAAATTCCAGTCTGGCTTTTTTATGTTTTTCTTTGAAAAGTGGAGTCCTCCTGGGTCTTCTTCCATGGAGCCCACTTTCGCTCAAAAAGCGACGGATGGTGCAATTAGAAACTGACGTACCTTCACCTTGGAGTTCAGCTTGTATCTCTTTGGCAGTTATCCTTGGTTCTTTTTCTACCATTTGCACCATCCTTCTGTTCAATCTGGGGTCGATTTTCCTCTTGCGGCCGCGCCCAGGGAGGCTGGCTACAGTTCCATGGACCTTAAACTTCTTAATAATATTTGCAACTGTTGTCCCAGGAACATCAAGCTGCTTGGAGATGGTCTTGTAGCCTTTACCTTTACCATGCTTGTCTATTATTTTCTTTCTGATCTCCTCAGACAACTCTCTCCTTTGCTTTCTCTGGTCCATGTTCAGTGTGGGGCACACAATGATACCAAACAACACAGTGACTACTTTTCTCCATTTAAATAGGCTGAATGACTGATTACAAGATTGGAGACGTGTGATACTAATTAAAGAAACTAATTAGTTTGAAATATCACTATAATCCAATTATTTATTATCTTTTCTAAGGGGTACCAACAAATGTGTCAGGCCATTTTAGAATATCTTTTTGTAGAATAAGCAATAATTCATCTCTTTTCACAGCTTCTTTGCTTTATTCTGACATACCAAAGGCATGCAAGTATACATGATAAAATAGCTTTTAATTTCATCACTTTTCAGGAGGAATGAAGCATTATTTCAATGAGCTGTAAGGGTACCAACAAATTTGAGCACGTCTGTATAATGGACATTTTTTGTATGTATTTTGCTATAGGAAATCGCGGTCGGGGGGCGTCCTATTGTCGTACCCCATGAGTCCACAAATCTTGGGCCAACAAATCGCTAGTACTCTATTTAGATGCACAACAGTCTTAGCTAAAGAAAATAGGCTCCTTCGAGTTCGTACGACCCACGACCACCATTGGCCGAGCCTTACCCCGATGGTGTTTTTATAATAGGATTTGCCATAGGGAAGGGGGTGGTCTCTTATCGTACCCGTATCTCCACGACCCCTGGGCCAACAAACTCAGAAGGGCACTCTGCGTGCACAAGAGTCTTAGCTAAAGAAAGACATCGGCCACGGGTTCATACGCCACCCCATCGCCAGATGGCTGAATACCCAAAAATATATTTAGCAAATAATTGCTACGGTGGGTGTATGCGTGCAGGGGTTGCATGGTGGTGTCTGCGTGCAGGGGTTGCATGGTGGTGTATGCGTGCAGGGGTTGCATGGTGGTGTCTGCGTGCAGGGGTTGCATGGTGGTGTCTGCGTGCAGGGGTTGCATGGTGGTGTGTGCGTGCAGGGGTTGCATGGTGGGGTCTGCGTGCAGGGGTTGCATGGTGGTGTGTGTGTGCAGGGGTTGCATGGTGGTGTGTGCATGTAGGGGTTGCTTGGTGGTGTGTGCATGCAGGGGTTGCATGGTGGTGTGTGCATGTAGGGGTTGCTTGGTGGTGTGTGCATGCAGGGGTTGCATGGTGGTGTGTGCCTGCAGGGGTTGCATGGTGGTGTGTGTGTGCAGGGGTTGCATGGTGGTGTGTGTGTGCAGGGGTTGCATGGTGGTGTGTGTGTGCAGGGGTTGCATGGTGGTGTGTGTGTGCAGGGGTTGCATGGTGGTGTGTGCCTGCAGGGGTTGCATGGTGGTGTGTGCATGTAGGGGTTGCATGGTGGTGTGTGCATGTAGGGGTCACATGGTGGGTGTATTCATGTAGGGGTTGCATGGTGGGTGTGTGCGTGAAGGGGTTGCATGGTGGTGTGTGCGTGCAGGGGTTGCATGTTGGTGTGTGCCTGTAGGGGTTGCATGTTGGTGTTGCATGGTGGTGTGTGCATGTAGGGGTTGCATGGTGGTGTGTGCGTGCAGGGGTTGCATGGTGGTGTGTGCATGCAGGGGTTGCATGGTGGTGTGTGCATGTAGGGGTTGCATGGTGGTGTGTGCGTGCAGGGGTCACATGGTGGGTGTATTCATGTAGGGGTTACATGGTGGTGTGTGCGTGCAGGGGTTGCATGGTGGTACACGCGTGTGGAGGAGAATTGGAGTGCAGGTTTTGCGCAAAAGAGGGGCGGGGTTAAAGACTGGGAATGTTAGGGTAAAAGAAAAATATACTGCAGGTGTTGGAGGCAGCAAGTCAAGTACATCTGCTGCTGCTGAAGATAACACTGGTAGTGGAAACTCAAAATGGAATAGTGTTTCAAAAAAACATAAATCTAAAGCAAAGGGGTTAATGAGTTCAGGCGTGACAGGTGAGGGGGGAGAGTTGGTTAGGGAGTCGGCTCGGGACTCTGAGACGCTCCCTTTCTATAACAGCTCGGAGCCTCGAACTAGTAATGCAGAAAAGTCGTGCTCTGAACCTGGGGTGCAGAGCGATGCTGTGACGGCTCAGATTCAAGGGACGGAGTCTCTCCCGAGAGCTGCATTTTCTAGAAAGTTGGAAAGTAAAGCTTGTGTTAGTACTGGGGTTACCCCTGGGGATGAGGCAGCAATCAAGGTAGTGGACTCCGTGCCTGATAAGGTAGCGGCAGCTAGGAAAGAGGACGCTGAAGAGGGGTCGGTAATGTGGGAAGATATTGAGGAAGAGGAGTTGTCAGACTCGTCCTCGATAATGATGGATGAGACTTTAACAAGCCCTCAAGGTAGGGTGTAAAGTTTATAGTGTCGAGCAGATCGTTTCCTTCTTGAATGCAACAGAAGGAGTTAGGGGTGTTTGTACAGAGGGAATATTTTCCAAACGATCAGTTGTTTATTTATTCCGCTAAAATAGCGACGAGGAAAGCCACATTAAACGAGCTTGATCAGAAACAAAGATATAGGCTAAAGAAACTGATCTCTGAAAGGAAAAAAATGATTAATGAGGAGAAGAAAAAACACAGTAGTTTTTTTAATGGCTGCACAGGGTTTTATAGGTTGTTTTCTTAGTTTGTGTTTGGTTTTTATTCAACTTTTTAATATGGAGAAGCTTCAAATAGCGACTTTTAACATGAATGGGGGTAGGAGTATTAATAAGAGAGCTCAGCTGTTTGATTTTCTGAGTTTAAAAAGAGCGAGTGTTGTGTTTCTGCGACAGACACACACTGACGATATGAATGAGAGTGAGGGGCGGAGCGAATGGAAAGGGGGCGGGGCTTTCAGCCATGGCTCAAATATCAGTGCAGGGGTAGCAGTTTTATTTGCACCAGGGTCGAGTATTGATGTTTTATCTGTCAGTGAGGAGGTTAAAGGAAGGCTTCTAAAAATTGAAGCACGTTACAGGGGTTTAGATATTATTTTTATTAATGTGTTTGCACCAAATGAAGATAGGGAAAAACATATTTTCTTTTATAAACAAAATCAGGTGTTATCTCAGTGTAATGGTAATCAGATGGTTTTAATGGGGGGTGATTTTAATTGCACTGAGAATTTTACTTTGGATAGGAATCATGGGGAGCCACACCCGCAGTCCTCTAAAGAATTGTCAGATATTTTAAAGTTTAATGATCTGGTTGATGTTTGGAGGGTTTTTAACCCCAGACTTAGGCAATATTATTATTATTATTATTATTATTCATTTCTTAGCAGACGCCCTTATCCAGGGCGACTTACAATTGTTACAAGATATCACATTATACATTATTTCACATTATACAGTTATCACATTATTTTTACATACAATTGCCCATTTATACAGTTGGGTTTTTACTGGAGCAATCTAGGTAAAGTACCTTGCTCAAGGGTACAACAGTCCACACTGCTGGTATACATAAATGATGGAAATTGACAAAATGTTTTTGGTTTCTTTTTAAATCACTCGATCATTCATCCTTGACCATGACACGCTTGAGTGACTATGACTGAAGCATATGCACTTAATCACCTAATTAGTGAGATAGGTGACTGGACGCTGGATATGGAGTGATTTCAGCTGTTGAATTGCAAGCTTGAACAAAAGCAATAAAGAAAATCACATTAAAAAAACAAACAGTATGTCTGTCAAGAGAGCAGAGCCTTCGTGCGATCGGCATGTCGGAGGCTGGACTAGTGCAGCGTGCTGTGGCTCGTCGTTTTGGGTGCTCACAGCCAGCGATTTCAAACCTGGCGAGACGGTATAACCAGACACACTCTGTCAATGACAGGCCACCAAATGGGAGACCAAAGAGTCACAACACCTGCCCGAGATCCACAGATCATTTTGCAGCACCTTCGTGAATATACATGGATTAAAATGAATGTAAATCAAATTTCAAAAGCAAGACTGGATAGGGTATACTGATCTAAACAGCACTCCAATCATATTTTTCCCACCATGATTTCAGACCACCATTGTGTGTTGTCTACTGTCTGTCTGCCTGCTGTGGCCTGCTTACCACCTTTCTGGCATTTTAAAACCAGTTTATTAGAAGATGGTCATTTTAAGAGTTTATTTAAAGTTTTTTGGATCTCTTGGAGACATCAGAAAGGGAGTTTTGATAGTCTGAGACAGTGGTGGGATTTTGGCAAAATACAAATTAAACTTTTTTGTCAGCAGTACGCCGCCAACTCAACCAGACTATTAAATAAGACAATTGGAGAGCTTGAGAGAGAGATTGTAAGTCTTGAGCAAAACATCAGTATAGACAGCAATGAAAATGACTTCCAGTGTCTGAAGGATAAGAAGGAGACGCTGAGTCGCTTGCTGGAGGAGAGAGTGCAGGGCGCTCTCATACGATCACGTTTCCTTCAACTCAGAGATATGGATGCCCCTACAAAGTTCTTTTTTAACCTAGAGCACAGTGCGGCTAAAAGTAAGCAGCTGTACTCTGTACGTCTGGCCAATGGGAAGGAAGTGTATAGCCAAGGGGAAATCAATAGTGAAGCTGTATCCTTTTACAGTCAACTCTTCACAGCGGAGCCTTGTGATGAAGAACAGACTGCTCAACTGCTCAGAGATCTGCCTAAGTTGCCTCTGGAGGAAGGATTCCCCCTAGAGGCTCCTTTGACAATGCAAGAGCTAACAGAGGCTGTGACTCAGTTGTCAACAGGGAAGGCTCCCGGGATTGATGGGCTGCAGGGGGAGTTTTATAAGGAGCTGTGGCCAGTGATTGGAGGGGACTTGTTTCAAGTTTTTAAAGAAAGTCTTCGAGAGAAGGAGTTGCCCCTGAGTTGTCATAGAGCTGTGGTAACTCTGTTACCAAAAAAAGAGGATCTAAGAGATCTAAAGAACTGGCGCCCTGTTGCTCTTCTCTGTTCCGATTACAAAATTTTGTCAAGAGCTTTAGCAAACAGGCTGAAGGAGTACATTGGAATGATTATACACGGTGACCAGTCATATTGCATTCCAGAAAGGACTATTTTTGATAATATTTTTTTGATCAGGGATGCTTTGTCAATAAGTGATTTTTTTTTAATATAGATCTAGGGGTCATTTCCCTGGATCAAGCTTTTGACAGAGTGGACCATACATATCTGTTTAAAACGCTGGAATCCTTTGGTTTTGGACCAAAGTTTATCTCTTTTATAAGGCTTTTATATAAGAACGTCTTTAGTGTTTTAAAAATCAACAATTTCCGTGTAAAGAGGGGAATTCGGCAAGGCTGTCCACTGTCTGGGATGTTGTACTCCCTGTCTATTGAGCCCCTGCTATGTCGGCTTCGGAGATGGTTGACTGGCCTGAAGGTCCCTCTAGTGGTGAGTGCCCCTCCAATCAGACTGTCTGCCTATGCTGATGATGTCACCGTCTTCATCACTTCTCAGGCTGATGTCCTTGTGCTAGAGGACAGCCTGAGCGTTTTCCAGAGAGTCTCCTCTGCTAAGGTAAACTGGGGAAAATGTAGCACTTTCCTGTCTGGGGAATGGAGTGGGACTGGGCCCCCCTTGCTTCCACAATCACTGCGTTGGGAGAAGACAGGATTCAAAGTGTTAGGAGTGCATTTGGGGAGTGAGCAGTATAGAGGGCTCAACTGGGAAGGACTGCTTGTTAAAGTGAAGACAAAATTACAATGCTGGAGATGGCTACTCCCTCAGCTTTCTTATAGGGGGAGGGTGCTGATAATAAACAACCTGGTGGCCTCCATGTTGTGGCATAAACTGGTGTGCCTAGACCCCCCCCCCCCCCCCCAAGGACTGTTGTCTGAGATACAAAAAGAACTTTTGAATTTCTTCTGGAATGGACACCACTGGCTCCGCCCTGCTGTGTTATATTTACCACCAGGAGAAGGAGGGCAGGGACTGGTTAATGTTCTAGTCGAGGGCTGGTTTTCGGCTGCAGGCAGCACAGCAGCTGCTGTTCTCTCAGCAGTTGAGTTGGAGACACACTGCCGTCTCTTTTCTTCGCAGTGTGGGAAGACTGGGGTGGGATTGGCAGCTGTTCCTAGTAAATGTATCCAGAATAGACATCTCTGGAATCCCAAGATTCTATCAGAACTTCCTAAATGCTTGGCAGGTAGTTGGAGTGGAGAGGCAGGAGGAACACTTGACTGGAAGCTTGGTGTTGGAGGAGCCGCTGCTGTTTAACCCTGCTTCCCTCTGGAATGTTTTCAGTCAGAAGCGCTGTGCTCTCTTTTCATGTCTGGGGGAGGCACTAAACTAAAACATCTGCTGCTGGTGACTGCTGGGCAGTGGAGGGAAGTGGAAAGCCTGGCCAGGCAGCTGGGGGTCCACTCCCTCCGAGTCCTCGACAGGGTCCTGAATGAACTGAAAGACTCTTTCTCTCCTCGGGTGAGAGAAGTTCTGAGTCAGGCTTTGGCTGAAAAGCGTGTGGTTGAAGAAGAGCTAGCCTGTCCTGGTTTTCTAATTTCCCCGGCTGTTCCTGAGGACTTGGAGGGGAGTTGGTGTAACACAGACACACTGAAGAACTGTCCTGCTCATTCCTTCGGGAAAAAGCAGCTATACCAGATCTGTGTAAAAGTGTGCCACCTGGGTGTTTTGAGGACTCTGCCTGAGAACAGGTGGTTATCCCACATGGACTGTGAAAGGAAAATGTTTCCAGCATGGAGGACTCTGTATAAGTCACCTCTGGCCAAGCGCTCAGGTGATCTGCAGTGGCGTGTTCTGCACTGCATCATAGCCACGGGGCGTTATGTCCATCGTGTGGATCCCTTAGTCAGCGCAGCATGTGCTTTCTGTGGGCAGGAAGAGACTGTTTTCCACCTCTTTGCAGACTGGCGTCGGCTTGATCCTTTGTTTACTTTCATTTCACAATTATTGAATTCTTGTAATGTAGCTTTCACAAAGGAAATGTTTATTTTAAATTATCCCTATTGTCAGGAAAGAAGGTTTAAATGCAGTTTAATTAATTATATACTTGGGCAAGGTAAGCTTGCTTTTTGGAGAACAAGGAAAAATAAATTAAAAAATGATGGTTCAAGTGACGATGTCAGTTTAATGTTTAGAGTTTTGTTGAAAGTTAGAATCAAAATTGATTTTGCATATTTTTCCTTAGTTCATGATGTGTTTAGTTTTGAGCAGCGCTGGTGTGTGGGTGAGGGGCTGTGTGCTCTGGGGGAGGAGGGGGAACTGCAGTTATTTATATAAATCTTTCTTTAATCTTTGTTTTAATAATATTTTTTTAGATATGTGTTTTTTTGTGGTTTATGTTTTTTAATGACTTTTGACTTTTTTTTAAAAAGTCAAAAGTCTCTGTGTCTCTCACTCAAATTCAAATTCAAAGGTGCTTTATTGGCATGACCATTATTCACAGTATTGCCAAAGCAATGTATACACAGTACATCATCTGAACATTAAATAGACAATAACACTGATGAGAATAATAATGATAATAATAATGGTAAACAAATATAAATAATAACGTTATTAATAAGTTAACAATAACAACAATGAAATATAACAAGACTTGAACTAATGTAGAGTGCTCACTGTTTGTCCCTCAGGCTGTGACAGGCGGCTGTGTACTGGGCTGCCAGTTGGACACAGCTGGACTCCTCTCCAAGGAGGATTGGGAGTTTTTGTTTCTATGGCCAGGCTGTGCTCACTGAGCCTGTATTTGGTTAGGATCTGCCTGTGCTTGTTGTCTTTCACCCTGCTCAGGTATTCAGCCAGGGTGTCGTGTCTTTTTAGGGCCCGATAGCACTCTAATTTGCTTTGTGTTGTTGTGTGTGTGTCCCAATAGGTGAGGTAGTTTTGTTTGTGTTGTGTTATAATTTGGTTCACTCTAATTGTCTGTGTTGGAGCAGTGCTGTCCTGAGGCTGGTTGGTGTTTGTGTGTGTTAGTGCAGTGAGCTTCAGGACCAGCTGGCTGAGGGGACTCTTCTTTTGGATCAGTTCTTGGTACTGCAGGGCTTTACTGTGGTAGGAGTTTGGGTTTTTGGTCCCCGGTTCAAATCCCACCTCAGCCACTGACTCATTGTGTGACCCTGAGCAAGTCACTTAACCTCCTTGTGCTCCGTCTTTCAGGTGAGACGTAGTTGTAAGTGACTCTGCAGCTGATGCATAGTTCACACACCCTGGTCTCTGTAAGTCACCTTGGATAAAGGCGTCTGCTAAATAAACAAATAATAATAAACACATTTGTCTACAAGTATAATATTCCACGCATATTCAATAACATCTGCTATTTGAATTCTGGTGTTGTCTTCTGGTTTAATTTTCTTCCTATTTTCTAGATGTTGTAAACAATCCTGACTTACCCAGCAATTTTTCTTGGTTCTGTCACGCAATCCTACTGCTTTAGAGAGTTATATTGTTCAGGGTAGTTTATTTGTATTTCTGTCACCAAAATACTAGTTAATGGACGTTGCTTAAGGATTATGTTTGTTACATATTTAGCATTAGTCGAATTCACTCTTATAATTTACTGTGTGCTTTATTATTTTGCTCTTACTTGAATTGATTTTATGGTACTTTCATAACTGCTCTTATCTGTATTATGACATTCTGTAATGTGATATTTTATAATGTGATACTTTGTACTGTGATAATCTGTAATAATTGTAAGCAGCCCTGGGTGTCTGCTAAGAAATAAATAATAATAACAGTAACAATGTCATTGTGAATTTCACTACCTGTACTACCCATTGTAAACAGCAGAGGGCACCAGCAATCGCTTGTCACTGAGCTGTGCTCTGATAAAAAAAAAATAATAATAATAATTAAAACCAACAGTTCTAGCAAATGGCCACACGATGGCAGCATTGGATAAGGAATAGCGAGAGCTGCGTTCTGCTTTTAGTCAAATTTGCTCTTGTTTATAGTTTACTGTGTGCTTTATTATTTTGCTCTTACTTGAATTGATTTCATACTTTCATATCTGTATCATGATATTTTTAATGTGTTACTTTGTACTGAGAGAACTTGTAACAATTGCAAGTCACCCTGGATAACGGAGTCTGGATAAGGAAATCTGCTAAGAAATAAATACGACTGCTACACAACGGTCAAGGGTCAAGTCTGGAAACAGCCACCCTGATTGAACTGATGAGGATGAGGAGGATGATATACATGTACTGTATATATATATATATATATATATATATATATATATATATATATATATATATATTTTATCACATTTGATGTAAGAGTGTTTCAGACTTTTGGTACAGATGGAAATTCTAAGTGATTTAGTTTTGCCGCTGCAACATGGTGAAAACAGCTAAGCTCTTGGAGCTGTATAGAGACTCTCGGTCGTTTCAAACACGTTTTTCTAACTCCTCTCAATCCCATGACAAAAACATTGTCAATGTAAATAAACAAGTTAGAAAAACGCACCAGCCGTTTAAAGGGGTGATATCAAACACAAAAGCCCAAGTTAGGAGAAGCAATTAGGCCAATCTTGTCAAGCATCGAGCAAATAGGCACACTTGGAAAGGTGCTGGGACACAAGATTCAAACAATTCTTGCTTCTAACTTGGCGCCTTTTTTTGATCGCTTCGCTCCACTTTATCACTCCACTTGAAATGCTCTTTGTATGACTTGAAGTGACTGAGACACACACACACTGAGACACACACACACTGAGACACACACACACCGAGGCACAGAGACACCAAGAAACACACACAGAGACACACACACTCAAAGGTGCTAATACACACACAGAGGTACTGACCCGCACACACACACAGGTACTGACACACACACACACACACACACACACAAGTACTGACATGTACACACACAGGTACTGACAAACACACACACACACAGGTACTGACACGCACACACACACAGGTACTGACACGCACACACAGATACTCAGGTAGACCCCACGAGTATAACAATATCAAACACAAAAGCCCAAGTTAGGAGAAGCAATTAGGCCAATCTTGTCAAGCATCAAGCAAATAGGCACACTTGGAAAGGTGCTGGGGTTCAAGATTCACACAATTCTTGCTTCTAACTTGGCGCCTTTTTTTGATCGCTTCGCTCCACTTTATCGCTCCACTTGAAATGCTCTTTGTATGACTTGAAGTGACTGAGACACACACACACACACACACTGAGACATACACTGAGAGACACACTGAGACACACACACACACACAATGAGACACACTCTGAGACACACACACACACTGAGACATACACAGATACTGACACACACACACACAGGTACTGACACTCATACACACGCACACACACACACAGGTACTGACCCGCACACACTCACACACACGCACACAGTTACTGACACGCACACGCACGCACGCACACACACACAGGTACTGACACACACACACACTCACACAGTTACTGACACGCACACGCACGCACGCACACACACAGGTACTGACACACACACTTATGCTATGCACTTGTTATGCTAATTGGTAAATATGCAAATTTCAACATTACAAGAGCCAATCAAATCGCGTGAAAGTGGGAGGAGCTCATTTGCATACAAACTCCAGATTTAGCTGCCAGTTAAATATTTAGCAAAATGTTAAATCTAGTTAAGAGAGATTTAAGATTTATTTAAATATTTAGCTAACTGTTAAATCTTGTAACTAGATTTATAAATGATATCTGAATGCACACATTTATAAAAAGCTGTATTTATTTTCTCCTCATTTCTGGCAGCCCATACTAACAGCGTCTCCCCCTCCTTCTCTGCCCCGCCCCCTCTCTCCCTCTCTCGTTGATCCAGCTAGGAGTTCACATTCAGCTTCCTTAGATTATATAGCGCCATTCTTTACTAACTTTTACAAATGAGCTTATTGGAGGCTTCGTGTTTTTAAGATGGTTCAGGTGCAGTCCGGGCAGACTGACTGCAGCATCATTACAGTATACCGCACTGCGCTCGGCTTTGTGTGGAGGCTGATACACAAAATAATGAACGACTGGTAAAGAAATCACATGGATTGCTTTTTAATGCTAAATGTGTATCTGGTGTTCTAAGTATTACCTACAATTAATAACTCAGCTATATTCATATTCAGAATGTGATACAGTATTAAGACAGGGTCCAGTATTAGAAATAAATAAACACGCTTTAAGAGAAACAGCAGTGATGTTTATTGACCATTCCCATCCATTCTCTAGATGTTTCTACATTGTGGTTGCAATCCACAGGGACAAGGGACTCAGCGATGTTAAATAAAAAAACTAGAGCCCACAATTAACCAATTTAGAAAGGAAGGGGGGAGAAATGTGTTGCCTGTACATTTTTTTAGAGATTAATTATTTTAATGCACGTTAATCGCATTGCTGTGTCTTGAGCCTTTCGGCACACTGTACTTCAATCCCGGCCGTGGCAGTATGGTATTGAGTGTCTGAGTGCAGTTATTGTTTAAACAGAAAGTTAGTCACTGAACTGCTTAATGGTGAAAAGCACTGAAAATGAATGGGATTTTTTTTGACGGCTCACTGGACAGAAAGACGCTTACTTGTCTACTGTCAAAGTGAGTTCCAGTATCACACACGAGTACATCTAGTCTGCTGCGTGCTGAACACGCCTTCATCTCTCAAAATACACGAGCAGCTCTTCAGCTACAGACAATAACAACAACAAATTAAACCGATAGGTTGCGGATGCAACCCCGGTTCCCTGAAAGAGAAAATAACCATCAACATGAGATATTGCCGTCAGGCAGCACCGGTAGGCTGAGCTTTTATAGCAAAGCTGCCGATAGGCCCCCACGCCAGCTGCAGTGTAAGCCCGCCCCCCTGGGAGCTTACTTAACTGCGCGCGTGGGGATGCACTTCCTCTTTTGCTCTTCAGGCCGTGAAGGCTACCGGAGCGACCTCGCAGCTTGATGGTTATTTTCTCTTTCAGGGAACCGGGGTTGCATCCGCAACCTATCGTTCCCTTTCAAGTCGAAAATAACCATCAACATGGGATACAGTGTACCCTAGCTGTCGCGAGGGAGGATTCTCGGCAGTAGGACAGACTTACGTCATAACGCAACTGCGTAGGCAGTACATCTAGGCATATGCGGAGCTGCGCCTCAGCGTCTATGCTCGTAATGACACCTGTCTTAAAGGTGGAACAGTCAACACCATGCTATCTACCACTCTATACGTCCGCATCCTGAGGCGTCATAGAGTGTAAAACAGATGCTCCAAACAGTGGAGCAGAGGAATCCAGTACATTTAACCTGTAAAACCTCATGAAAGTATGCGGCGTAGCCCAACTGGCTGCCGCGCAAATATCAGACACCGGCACCCCTCGAAAGAGGGCCCAGGATGTCGCCATACCCCTAGTAGAATGCGCCTTCAACTGCCCTGGTGGCGGAAGGCCTGCAGATTCATACGCTAATTTAATAGCATCCACTATCCAGTGGGAAAGGCGCTGTTTAGACAGCGGCTGACCCAAAGATCTAGAACCATGGCATATGAACAACTGTTCTGTCTGCCTCACAGTCCTTGTACGGTCAATATAACACCTCAATGCCCTCACGGGGCAGAGCATGTGTAACCGCTCTTCCTCTGGGGAAGAAAAAGGAGGAGGATGGAACGCCATCAACTCGACTGACTGGTTCATGTGGAACGGGGATATAACCTTTGGTAAAAAGGCCGGATTAGGGCGCATGGAGACCTTAGAACCGTCTCCTGCAAAACGAGTACAAGAAGGATGCACTGAAAGTGCATGTAACTCGCTCACGCGTTTTGCTGATACCACAGCCAGCAAAAATGCAGTCTTAATAGATATGAGCTTCATATCCACGCTGTGGAGAGGCTCAAATGGTGCCTTGGTAAGGGCTTCTAGCACCACATCAAGGCTCCAAGACGGTAAACTGGTCGTTCTTGGAGGCCGCAAGCGTCTTGCGCCTTTCAGAAACTGAGATGCCAAAAAATGGCAACCAGGTGATAAACCGTCAATGCGTACATGACAAGCCGAAATGGCGGCTAAATACACTTTAAGTGTAGAAGGAGATTTCCCTTCATCCAGCAGTTTCTGCAGAAACTGCAATATTACTGCCATAGGACAGGAGACTGGGTCGTGGCTCTCAGCCAGACACCAACTCTGAAACAACTGCCACTTATACGCATACTGCGACCTAGTAGAGGGCGCTCTCGCACTCTGGATGGTCGATATAACTGCAGTCGAAAGCCCTAAGGCTGACAGGCGCTCCCGCTCAGGGGCCAAGCCCATAACTGCATGAGTTTGGGGTTCGGATGCCAAAGCTCTCCTTGAGCTTGGGACAACAGGTCCACCCGCAGAGGGAGCTCCCTCGGGCGGCCGTGCAGTAATTGCACTAGACTCGGGAACCATATTCTCCGAGGCCACCGAGGAGCGATCAGAATCACTGTCGCTCGCTCTACCCTGACCTTCTCCAAGAAGGCGGGGAGCATCGGAATCGGTGGAAAGGCATACAGGAGCCCTGGCGGCCATTCGTGAGCCAGTGCATCCACCCCCAGGGGGCTGTCGAGGTCCTTCACCGAGAACCATAGAGGACAGTGCGTGGTCTCTCGCGAAGCGAAGAGATCGACTTGCGCTGTGCCGAACCATTCCCAGATGCGCTCTACCACCCGAGGGTGAAGACGCCATTCGCCCGCAAGAGGACCTCCTCTGGACAGGAGATCCGCTGGGTAATTGACCCTGCCCGGCAGATGAACTGCACGCAGAGAGGCTAAACGCGGTTGAGCCCAGAGCAACAGCCGCGTTACCATCCGGTGAAGACCAGGGGACCGCAATCCGCCCTGGCGATTGATATACGCCACTACTGTGGTGTTGTCTGACCGCACTAACACGTGCTTGTCTAGAAGCACTGGCAAGAAGTGCCGAAGGGCGAGGTCCACTGCTCTGAGTTCCAGAGCGTTGATGTGGGCTGACCTCCAGGGTCCTGACCACACTCCACGGGTCCCTGTCCCGTTCCAGACTGCTCCCCAACCTTGGTTGGAAGCGTCGGTTGTGATAACTTCCCTTCGGAAGATGGGACCCAAGCGCACGCCCTGGCGGATGTTCGACTGAACTTTCCACCAGCGTAATGCCTCCCAGCAGGTTCGGGATACCCTCAACCTGCGGTGCTTGTCTCTCCGCGGGTGCAACGCGAAGGCATTGAACCAGGCCTGCAGAGGTCTCTGGTGTAGTAAGCCCAAAGGAAGGGCTTGCGAGGCGGCAGCCATCAACCCCAGCATGCGCTGACAGAGCTCCATGCTGACTGTTTCTCTCAACCTGAATAGGGAGAGACACCGCTCTAATGAGGCAACTCTTTGTGTCGATAGGGTCGCTTCCATGGACACTGAGTCCAGATGCAGACCCAAAAACTCGGTCTGTTGGCTGGGCACGAGGCGGCTCTTGTCTGGATTGACCTTCAGACCTAGCCGCTGCTGATGGTCTGTAACCATCACTGTGTGCTGTGCCAGCTGCTCCTTTGACTGCGCGCAGACGAGCCAGTCGTCCAGATAGTTCAGCAGTCGGACGCCTTGAGCCCGCAAAGGAGCTAAAATGGCGTCCATACACTTCGAAAAGGTTCGAGGAGCTAGAGACAGGCCGAATGGCAGGACGCAAAACTCGTAGACCCTGCTCTGGAATGCGAATCGTAGGTACTTCCTTGACCCGGACAGATGGGAACGTGAAAGTACGCATCTGTCAGATCTATGGTGGTAAACCAGTCGCCCTGCCGGACAGACTGGACAATGTGCCTGTGCGTGAGCATCTTGAACGACAACACCCGTAGGTATTTGTTCAGTACACGCAGGTCTAGAATAGGGCGGAGCCCGCCGTCCTTCTTTGGCACAAGGAAGTATTTGGAGTAGAACCCCTGGTCGGTCAGAGCAGGGTCTACTAGTTGAATGGCACGCTTCCTGAGCAATGCCTGTATTTCCACATTCAGAGCTGAGGACTGAACCACGTCCTTCACCACAGTTACCACCACCCCCCTGAAGGGGGGGGGGTTTAACCGGAACTGAAGGGTGTACCCGGTGAGTATAGTTTTGCGCACCCAGATATCGCTGGTGCATTGTTGCCAAAACAGAAGCTGTGGAACAGTATAGGGTTGGGTTAATGGCTGCCTGGTTTTCTCAGGGCTGCTTAGGCTTCGCTCGCTCACGAGGGGCCTGGCCAGCGCCACGAGGACGTGGTCTGCCGCCTCCTCTAGGTCGCCACCCTGTGCGCTGCGGTCGTCCCCTTGGGATTTGGCCACGCGCTGCTGTATCCGCCGGGGAGGTCTTAGTACCCCCTGGACGTGGCTGGTGTTGCGGTGGTGCTCTACGCCACTGATGTTCTTGTGGGCGTTTGACCTGGAAAGGCCTACGCGGCCATATCGTAGCCAACTGCTGTGATGCCTCTCTAGCCTTAGCTGAGCTTTGCAACATCTCTTCCACCGCTGGGCCAAATGTGTGCCCCGGTGTAATTGGGGCATCCAACAAGGGAGCTTTGTCATGCTCCTGGACTCTCGCCTGCGAGAGCCAGAGCTGTCGTCTGGCCACCACCAGAGACGCGATGCTCCTGCCCTGGGCCCGCGCGTTAAGCTGGGCTAGCTTGACCAGCAGCTGGGCAACTAGCCCCAACTCTGCTCTCAGAGACACCGAAGGGTAGTCTGGGAGATCCTTTATTAGCGCAGCCTGATAAACTGAGAGGAGGCTGGCCAGATTGGACAGCCTAACTGCCTCTGTAGCCGCCGAATAGCCCTTCTTGAGGTGCACCTCGGTGATCCTGCACTGCTTGTTAGGACAGGTGGGGTCTTTCACCAACCCAGAGAGTGTTGGTGACTTCACCAACGCTGCGAACGCAGCGCCAACTGGCGGAAATGACGCCAGACCCGCTTCACTCGCACCTTGCATGGTAAAGGCAGCCGCCTTACGCGAGGTTGCCGGGGCGGAGGCTGGAGTCCCCCAAGTGGACTGCACCTCCTTAACAAAGTCTGGGAAGGCCGGAAGCGTCCTAGACTGCTGGCCCTGTGCCAAAGGCGACTCAAAAAGAGAGCGCCTAGGCTCTTCAGTGGCAGGCCATTCTAAGCCCAGGTGGCGAGTCGCCCGCTCTACTAGGGACCATAAAGAGTCATCCACGCCTACCTCCATCTCAGACTCTGAGTGGTGGGACGTGAGCTCTGCCTCCACACTATCCTCTCCGTGGAGAGGCTCACCCTCTGATGCATCTCGAGAGATAGCATCCACGTCCCATGCGTCCTGTTGCGCAACTGGAACGGACAGGGGTTGTGGTAGGATGATCGGCTGGTTGACAGCCGGTCTGACTGGCTCCTCTGCGGCCCGAGCTGTGGCCAGGGACATGAGCAACGATTGCTGCCCCATCATAAGGTCCATAAACTGAGACATCTTACTAGTAAGCTCAGTTACACCACCTCGCCTGTCGCGACGAGGAGAACGGGAACGTCCTCTCCTTCGGGGCGATCTAGAGCGGGATCTCGAGATCTGACGGGGGCGTTCGCCGCGAGGAGAAGGGCCTCGCCTTACAGAAAGGCTGTGGGAGCGGTCTCTCTTATGCCTAACGTCAGGAGATCGTTGACCAGGGGTAACCTGGGAAGGCGAACTCCTGGAAAAAGGCAGCTTCGCTGGCGGGGAAGCCAAAGAAGGCTGTGGGGCGGAAAGGGTGTGTGACGACCCAGATGAAGGGGAGCGATCCCCGACTGCTCTCCTCGCCCTACGACGCAGAGTGCGCGTCTGAAAACTTGCACATAACGTGCAAAAGGCTTTGTCTGCCAAAGCAGATGCCGCATGCTCCGGCCCCAGACAGGACACGCAGTCCTCATGCGGGTCATTAGCCGGTAACTTCGTCCCACAGGTGACACAGCGGTGAAATGACATGGTGCAGCACGTTGTATGCCCAAGCGTACCGTGCCAGTAATAGGAGCGCCGAGCGTTAAGCACTGAGCACCAAGCAAACAGCTTTAAGGTGCGTTGAGGCGCGTGCACCAAGCACTGAAGACAAACGTCGAGTGCGTGCACTAAGGCACTGAGCGTCGAGGTGCGTGCACTAAAGGTGCGTGCACCGAGCACCGAGCGTCGAGGTGCGTGCACCGAGGCACCGAGCACCGAGCGTCGAGGTACGTGCACCGAGGCACCGAGCACCGAGCGTCGAGGTGCGTACACCGAGGCACCGAGCACCGAGCGTCGAGGTGCGTGCACCGAGCACCGAGCACCGAGCGTCGAGGTGCGTGCACAGAGCACCGAGCGTCGAGGTGCGTGCACCGAGGCACCGAGCACCGAGCGTCGAGGTGCGTGCACAGGTGCGTTGCGTGCACTGAGCCCAAGCACTACGCGCCGAAGCGCTACACCAGGCGCCTAAGCGCTGACACCGAAAGCGCCGGAGCGCGTGTACTGCACCAGACGATCCACGTCAGCTGACCCGCAAAGCGGAGACGCTATGTGCTCTAGTACTGTGTCTGAGTCTCGAAAGACAAGGTGTTGTGCTGCTTATAAGGGCAACAGTTAATGCACTTGGTGGTCGTCTTCCTTAGTACTGTATGGGGAAAAAACTTTTTTTTTTTTTTTTTTTTTTTTGTTTTGTTTGGACGCTGCAGCAGACACTACGTATAGTGTAGAACAGTGGGGCTATACTCAATAGCAGCCACGTGGCGGTAGAACGCGCCGCGGTGGGGGGGGAGACTGCAATGCAGGTCTGCACGCACGCACACACACACACGCGGTCTAGCCTAAGCAAGACCGAGGCTGCAAAAATGCGCGTGGCCTAAGGCCAACGCAACACGCGTCCCAAACAATATACAAAAAAGAATATATATAACAATATATATACACACAAAAAACCCAAATAATAAATATAATATAATTATATATTATAATAATAACAAAGAAAAGGAAGACGGGAGACCACGAAGACGCGATGCCGAAGCAAAGCGAAAGGAAAAATATATATATATTAACAAGAATATATAAATCCTAAAACACAGTAACTGAAATAAACTCAGAGAAGGGGTAATTAACCAGCTTCTCAAGCGTAAAGCTTATCGAGTACAATCAGTTAACAAGCTCGCTCTGTTATCTATTACCTACCGTACCAAGGCTGAAGACAAAAGAGGAAGTGCATCCCCACGCGCGCAGTTAAGTAAGCTCCCAGGGGGGCGGGCTTACACTGCAGCTGGCGTGGGGGCCTATCGGCAGCTTTGCTATAAAAGCTCAGCCTACCGGTGCTGCCTGACGGCAATATCTCATGTTGATGGTTATTTTCGACTTGAAAGGGAACCACCAGTTTCAATAGAAATGCAGGATCGCTGCAAGCCCATATCAAGCGAAGAATGATCATGATAATAAATGAGTTAGGCTGCGTTGCTCCTTTTTTTCATGAAGTATGTAAAGCCTGACATTTGTTAGTTTGCAGTTTTTGGATATGATGACAGTTGTTTTTTTCGTATGTTCTCTTCACAATGAACAGTTAATTTCCTAGAAGTGCTTACTATAGCTACATATTTATAATTTTATTAAACAAAACTAAATATTTCAGTTCACAATCACATTTTAAATAGATATCCTATGTATTGTGTTTTCTGATCTCTGTATGCTGCTGATCAAGCTTGAACCGCACATGTTATTGTGTTGGTTGTATTTGTAATTTCTAAATTATTGCCCCTAGTTCATTTTGCTGGTGGTCTCAATGGGTACATTTCCTGGTTAAATAAATACATAAATAAATACATTTTAAACAATTTTATTTACAGTTAAGGAGAATAAAAACAATAGCATCAGTAATAAAACACATTTATATTCAATGGATGTAGTAATTGTGACAATTTAACATGCAATTAAAACTGAGATTAACTAAGATTCATTTATTTAATCGTGAGATTAATCGAGATCATTTTTTTTAATCGCTTGACAGCCCTAATTTTAAATTATAGGCCCAATTAAGCAATTAAGGGATTATTTAACTAATCAGACAGTTCACCTGGGTTTCAAAATCACCAGTGTGGAGTAATGGTTGGGGCTCTGGACTCCTGACCGGAGGGTCGTGGGTTCAATCCCAGGTGGGGGACTCTGCTGCTGTACCCTTGAGCAAGGTACTTTACCTAGATTGCTCCAGTAAAAACCCAACTGTATAAATGGGGAATTGTATGTAAAAATAATGTGTAAAAAAATAATGTGATACGGGCATCTGCTAAGAAATAAATAATAATAAAAATGATTTACAAAGGATTTGTCGATAAGGACAGGGGGTGACCCGGCTGTCAGGAGGCTCATAAATACGGTAACAATATCTCAGAAGGGTGATACAGCAAACCTGGGCAGGTACAGACCTATCAGCCTTACATCCAGGACATGTTACACTACGGAAACAATAATAAGACTATCCTCAGTATACAATCACAACACTGAGGTCTGCTGCTGGACTGATCAAACTAATGGGCTTGAAAATCCCTTTAAATATAAATTGTGGCTAAGTCGCTTATTTTTAAACAAACAAACTAATATTCCATAAGCTCCCATTGCCTCTGCTTGTGTTATCCCTGCTCTGTGGAGACAAAAAGAGGACTGGTCTCCAATCCACCACCTTCAGAGCAATAGAAAAATAAAGAAATGAAAGAACATTTGAAAAATCACTGAGATGTGTGCTTACCGATTACTAGTGAGTGGAGTAGCTGCTCTCTGTCTCTGTGTCCTGCTCGTTCGATGTGAAGGTGCTGCTGTATTAACACCTGCACATGAATGAGATCACACTGTCAAACCCAACCCAACATGCAAATCAATACTGTGCAAGACACCGAGACATGTTTTATTATAGATTCACAAAGAAACTCATTCCCAATACAAACAGGGTGAATACTTCTCTAATGAAGACTTTTCAGGTTTTTATTTTTGATTGATTTGTTTTTTCAGCCCCCCCACCCCCCAGTAGGTTGTGTAAATCAAAGGAGAAAAAACTCAATTTAAATGCATCAAGATTTCTGGTTGTAACACAACAAACTGTGAAAACGTCCAAGGGGGGTGAATACTTACTATAGGCACTGTATATAGTGAAAAGTGTTGAATTTAAATCAAGGGAAGTAATGTTAAAACTTTACAATGCATTAGTAAGACCTCACCTAGAATATTGCGTTCAGTTCTGGTCACCTTGTTACAAAAAGTATAGAAAGAGTGCAAAGAAGAGCAACCAGAATTATTCCAGGTTTTAAAGGCATGTCATATGCAGACAGGATAATATAACTGAATCTATTCAGTCTTGAACAAAGAAGACTACGCGGTGATCTGATTCAAGCATTCAAAATCCTAAAAGGTATAGACAATGTCGACCCAGGGGACTTTTTTTTTTTTTTACCTGAGAAAAGAAACAAGGACCAGGGGTCAGAAGTAGAGATTAGACAAAGGGGCATTCAGAACAGAAAATAGGAGACACTTTTATACACAGAGAATTGTGAGAGTCTGGAACCAACTCCCCAGTAATGTTGTTGAAGCTGATACCCTGGGGTCCTTCAAGAAGCTGCTTGATGAGATTCTGGGATCAATAAGCTACTAACAAGTAAACGAGCAAGATGGGCTGAATGGCCTCCTCTCATTTGTAAACGTTCTTATGTTCTTACCTGTGAGCTCCCCCACTCTGCCACTGGAACCATGTCTCACTGTCCAGCCAGTCTGTGAAGTCTCTTTTGGAGGCTGCCTGCAGTGATGCACGAGGCAGGGGCAGCTTCAGGCTGGATTGAAGTGACTGTTTGTCCAGGGGGTCCCCCTCTGTCCCAGCAGGGAGTCTCCCTCAGAGGGGTGAGGCTCTACAGTGGCTGAGCCTTTGATGAGGGGTGGCAAGACCCCCCAGAGCAGAGACACACAGAACACCACACTTGTAGGCTTGCATTCAGCAGGAGAATAGTTAGATTAACAGATCATTGTTTAATTGTAGCTGAATAAATAAATAAATAAATAAATAAATAAATAAATAAATAAATATTCCTGTATGTGACCGCTAGGGGGTGCTGCAACCCCAAAAAGTTATTATAAGTCACCATATTTGTCTACTTCTTTACATGAATCTGTGTATATAATCAGTTTATCATCACACAATATCAAACTTATCTAGGATTGTCTTTATTTTTGCCACGTTATTATTTATTTCTTAGCAGACACCAGGGTGGTTTACAATTGTTACACACAATTACATTATTTTTTACACATTATTTTTACATGCAATTACCCATTTATGAGTTGGACTTTTACTGGAACAATCTAGATAAAGTACCTAGCTCAAGGGTAGAACAGCAGTGTCCTCCATCTGGGATTGAACCCACGACCCTCCAGTCAAGAGTCCAGAGCCCTAACCACTACTCCACACTGCTTCCCTGTTCTTTTACAGTTAACTTTTCTAAGGAGCAGAGCAGACCCCATCAGAGATTACACAGCAATGAACTGGGTGAGGAGGTGATTGAACTCTAGTCATTACCATTGCAGGCATGGAGATTACACACACAGAGCAATGAACTGGGTGAGGAGGTGATTGAACTCTAGTCATTACTATTGCAGGCATGGAGATTACACACACAGAGCAATGAACTGGGTGAGGAGGTGATTGAACTCTAGTCATTACCATTGCAGGCATGGAGATTACACACACAGAGCAATGAACTGGGTGAGGAGGTGATTGAACTCTAGTCATTACCATTGCAGGCATGGAGATTACACACACAGAGCAATGAACTGGGTGAGGAGGTGATTGAACTCTAGTCATTACTATTGCAGGCATGGAGATTACACACACAGAGCAATGAACTGGGTGAGGAGGTGATTGAACTCTAGTCATTACCATTGTAGGCATGGAGATTACACACACAGAGCAATGAACTGGGTGAGGAGGTGATTGAACTCTAGTCTTTACCATTGCAGACATGGAGATTACACACACAGAGCAATGAACTGGGTGAGGAGGTGATTTACAAAGAAAAGAAACAGGAAGATTCTGAGAAGTTACATTTTTTTGAAGAGAGGAAATTACGTTTCACAAAAAAACAAAGATTTTGTTTCGATCAGCCATCAACTTATTTTACATTTTCCCATTAGTGGCATAGTAGAACACTGAAAGTATAATTTAAAAAGCAAAATGGGTTCAACATAATAATCTATTTGAAGACTTACAATCTAAACACAAATGTTTGTGTACATTCACTTTATTATGCAGCAGTTTAAACTAAGAATTAAAGAACGCTTTATATTGTGGTAAAAATAGCCAATCATTTCAGTATTGTATCACAAAAATATCAGTAATTCTGTTTGAAATATCTAGGTCCGCCCCTTTTTAGTGAACTCATTCAAGGAGGAATGTACATTATCGACCAATGCAGTCTAAGCGGTACAATGTAAAAGCTGGACAATGTTTTGGTGCCACCTACTGGATACATTGAAACACATTTTGAAGGTTTTGTTGCAATTTAAATTGTAATTTATCACTCAAATAGAATACTGGTGCTTATTAATAAAACCTGAGAGATGTCTCGTCATGTTTTAATAATAAACGCTTCCTGCAATGCACACATTCTGTAGGCTGCTTATTTGCCGTTACAGTGTTTCTGATGATCACATTCCTTAAACAGAAAATAATCCCAATGCAAATGTATATATGTGTAAACGATGCTTACTTATTAATAATAGTATTAAATTATCACTATTGGGAATTGTAGTTAAATGAATACACACGTGATTTTAATGTTTCGTATTTTTTCTGTTGTATTGGATTACAGCAGTGTTTGACTTTGCTCTTTTCTCTTTTTTTGTACGAATTGTTTTGTTTGTATTTAACTAGATTGGGATTCTTCCTGTTGGTCCTGGTATCATGATGACTTCATTGAAGTCAACGAGCGCAATATGCTCTGCCCGGAGTCGATAAAGGAACTGTCTTAATTGACGTGCCGCTTTAAAAGCCGGCTGCTGGATGGTGACGCGGTGTGCTCTTGACCGAGAGAAATCGTGTTTGTGAACGCCAGGAAAAGACAGAGCGCGTTTTGTTTGTTAATTTAGTTAAGTTTTGTTTTTAGCGTTTATTCCAGTTTGATTGGAAAATGAAATGTTCTACCCACGAATGAGTTGACCCGCGGAAGAGTCGTGAACCGTTAATGCTTGCTGTATGTGGTGACAACAAAGCACGTTTGTGTAGTTGAGAAAGTATATGGTTAAATCGACTTGTGTAATATACTGGCTCTCTGTTTTTCCCTCGCGTTGGGCCACTATTTATTGTTTATGAGCTAATTGATTTTATGATGTATCCATTTTATAATTGAAACCGGTCATTCTATTTTAATTATTGTATTAATTGTGTTGGTGGATTTTAAATCATATGTCTTGTCTGGGGGTTAATGGAGTGTGAGCTTTGTCTATAGGATTTATCTTATAGTTATTCTTTACGGTACTGTAAAGTACAAGGTTGTCCTGGAAGAAAACTTGCTTCCTTCTGCTCTGACAATGTTCCCCAATTCTGAGGATTGGTTTTTCCAGCAGGACAATGCTCCATGCCACACAGCTAGGTCAATCAATGTGTGGATGGAGGACCACCAGATCAAGACCCTGTCATGGCCAGCCCAATCTCCAGACCTGAACCCCATTGAAAACCTCTGGAATGTGATCAAGAGGAAGATGGATGGTCACAAGCCATCAAACAAAGCCAAGCTGCTTGAATTTTTGCGCCAGGAGTGGCATAAAGTCACCCAACAAGACTGGTGGAGAGCATGCCAAGACGCATGAAAGCTGTGCTTGAAAATCAGGGTTATTCCACCAAATATTGATTTCTGAACTCTTCCTAAGTTAAAACATTAGTATTGTGTTGTTTAAAAATGAATATGAACTTATTTTCTTTGCATTATTCGAGGTCTGACAACACTGCATCTTTTTTGTTATTTTGACCAGTTGTCATTTTCTGCAAATAAATGCTCTAAATGACAATATTTTTATTTGGAATTTGGGAGAAATGTTGTCAGTAGTTTATAGAATAAAACAAAAATGTTCATTTTACCCAAACACATACCTATAAATAGTAAAACCAGAGAAACTGATAATTTTGCAGTGGTCTCTTAATTTTTTCCAGAGCTGTATATATATATATATATATATATATATATATTTATTTAGTTATTATGGCAAATCCGTTACCTCTTCACCCCTTCAACACAAGGAAATGACACAGTGGTTGAACTGAAACCTTACTTTAGTTTTATAATTTATTATTTCTAATTCATCTTTGAATCATTAATAATACTATTGGCCCCTTCAACACGTTTTTTAAATTGGTCAATAAAAGCAAAAACATCCCTCAAAATAAAAAAAATATTAGTGGTAAAATGTAATTACATAAACCCTGACATTAGTGTGTGTGTGTGTGTGTGTAGCAGTGTCTGTGTTTATTGTGTTCAGGTTACCTTGTGTAGCTGCTCCAGACTCTCACTGTGTGTGTGTGTGTCTGTGTGTGTGTGTGTGTAGCAGTGTCTGTGTTTATTGTGTTCAGGTTACCTTGTGTAGCTGCTCCAGACTCTCACTGTGTGTGTGTGTGTGTGTAGCAGTGTCTGTGTTTGAGTTCAGGTTACCTTGTGTAGCTGCTCCAGACTCTCACTGTGTGTGTGTGTGTGTGTGTGTGTGTGTGTGTGTGTGTGTGTAGCAGTGTCTGTGTTTATTGTGTTCAGGTTACCTTGTGTAGCTGCTCCAGACTCTCACTGTGTGTGTGTGTGTGTGTGTGTGTGTGTGTAGCAGTGTCTGTGTTTATTGTGTTCAGGTTACCTTGTGTAGCTGCTCCAGACTCTCACTGTGTGTGTGTGTGTGTGTGTAGCAGTGTCTGTGTGTACTGAGATCAGGTTACCTTGTGTAGCTGCTCCAGACTCTCACTGTGTGTGTGTGTAGCAGTGTGTGTTTATTGAGTTCAGGTTACCTTGTGTAGCTGCTCCAGACTCTCACTGTGTGTGTGTGTGTGTGTAGCAGTGTATGTGTTTATTGTGTTCAGGTTACCTTGTGTAGCTGCTCCAGATTCTCACTGTGTGTGTGTGTGTGTGTGTGTGTGTGTAGCAGTGTCTGTGTTTATTGTGTTCAGGTTACCTTGTGTAGCTGCTCCAGACTCTCACTGTGTGTGTGTGTGTAGCAGTGTCTGTGTTTATTGTGTTCAGGTTACCTTGTGTAGCTGCTCCAGACTCTCACTGTGTGTGTGTGTGTGTGTGTGTGTGTGTAGCAGTGTCTGTGTTTATTGAGTTCAGGTTACCTTGTGTAGCTTCTCCAGATTCTCACTGTGTGTGTGTGTGTGTGTGTGTGTGTGTGTAGCAGTGTCTGTGTTTACTGAGTTCAGGTTACCTTGTGTAGCTGCTCCAGATTCTCACTGTGTGTGTGTGTGTGTGTAGCAGTGTCTGTGTTTATTGTGTTCAGGTTACCTTGTGTAGCTGCTCCAGACTCTCACTGTGTGTGTGTGTGTGTGTGTGTGTAGCAGTGTCTGTGTTTATTGTGTTCAGGTTACCTTGTGTAGCTGCTCCAGATTCTCACTGTGTGTGTGTGTGTGTGTAGCAGTGTCTGTGTTTATTGTGTTCAGGTTACCTTGTGTAGCTGCTCCAGACTCTCACTGTGTGTGTGTGTGTGTGTGTGGCAGTGTCTGTGAAAATTGTGTTCAGGTTACCTTGTGTAGCTGCTCCAGATTCTCACTGTGTGTGTGTGTGTGTGTAGCAGTGTCTGTGTTTATTGTGTTCAGGTTACCTTGTGTAGCTGCTCCAGACTCTCACTGTGTGTGTGTGTGTGTGTGTGTGTGTGTGTGTGTAGCAGTGTCTGTGTTTATTGTGTTCAGGTTACCTTGTGTAGCTGCTCCAGACTCTCACTGTGTGTGTGTGTGTGTAGCAGTGTCTGTGTTTATTGTGTTCAGGTTACCTTGTGTAGCTGCTCCAGATTCTCACTGTGTGTGTGTGTGTGTGTGTGTGTGTGTGTGTGTAGCAGTGTCTGTGTTTATTGTGTTCAGGTTACCTTGTGTAGCTGCTCCAGACTCTCACTGTGTGTGTGTGTGTGTGTGTGTGTGTGTGTGTGTAGCAGTGAATGTGGTTATTGTGTTCAGGTTACCTTGTGTAGCTGCTCCAGATTCTCACTGTGTGTGTGTGTGTGTGTGTGTAGCAGTGTCTGTGTTTATTGTGTTCAGGTTACCTTGTGTAGCTGCTCCAGATTCTCACTGTGTGTGTGTGTGTGTAGCAGTGTCTGTGTTTATTGTGTTCAGGTTACCTTGTGTAGCTGCTCCAGACTCTCACTGTGTGTGTGTGTGTGTGTGTGTGTGTGTGTGTAGCAGTGTCTGTGTTTATTGTGTTCAGGTTACCTTGTGTAGCTGCTCCAGATTCTCACTGTGTGTGTGTGTGTGTAGCAGTGTCTGTGTTTATTGTGTTCAGGTTACCTTGTGTAGCTGCTCCAGACTCTCACTGTGTGTGTGTGTGTGTGTGTGTGTGGCAGTGTCTGTGTTTATTGTGTTCAGGTTACCTTGTGTAGCTGCTCCAGATTCTCACTGTGTGTGTGTGTGTGTGTGTGTGTAGCAGTGTCTGTGTTTATTGTGTTCAGGTTACCTTGTGTAGCTGCTCCAGACTCTCACTGTGTGTGTGTGTGTGTGTGTGTGTGTGTGTTTGTGTGTGTGTAGCAGTGTCTGTGTTTATTGTGTTCAGGTTACCTTGTGTAGCTGCTCCAGACTCTCACTGTGTGTGTGTGTGTGTGTGTGTGTGTGTGTGTGTGTGTGTGTGTGTGTAGCAGTGTCTGTGTTTATTGTGTTCAGGTTACCTTGTGTAGCTGCTCCAGATTCTCACTGTGTGTGTGTGTGTGTGTGTGTAGCAGTGTCTGTGTTTATTGTGTTCAGGTTACCTTGTGTAGCTGCTCCAGACTCTCACTGTGTGTGTGTGTGTGTGTGTGTGTGTGTGTGTGTAGCAGTGTCTGTGTTTATTGTGTTCAGGTTACCTTGTGTAGCTGCTCCAGACTCTCACTGTGTGTGTGTGTGTGTAGCAGTGTCTGTGTTTATTGTGTTCAGGTTACCTTGTGTAGCTGCTCCAGATTCTCACTGTGTGTGTGTGTGTGTGTGTGTGTGTGTGTGTGTGTAGCAGTGTCTGTGTTTATTGTGTTCAGGTTACCTTGTGTAGCTGCTCCAGACTCTCACTGTGTGTGTGTGTGTGTGTGTGTGTGTGTGTGTGTGTGTGTGTAGCAGTGAATGTGGTTATTGTGTTCAGGTTACCTTGTGTAGCTGCTCCAGACTCTCACTGTGTGTGTGTGTGTGTAGCAGTGTCTGTGTTTATTGTGTTCAGGTTACCTTGTGTAGCTGCTCCAGATTCTCACTGTGTGTGTGTGTGTGTGTGTGTGTGTGTAGCAGTGTCTGTGTTTATTGTGTTCAGGTTACCTTGTGTAGCTGCTCCAGATTCTCACTGTGTGTGTGTGTGTGTGTGTGTGTGTGTGTGTGTGTGTAGCAGTGTCTGTGTTTATTGTGTTCAGGTTACCTTGTGTAGCTGCTCCAGACTCTCACTGTGTGTGTGTGTGTGTGTGTGTGTGTGTGTAGCAGTGTCTGTGTTTATTGTGTTCAGGTTACCTTGTGTAGCTGCTCCAGACTCTCACTGTGTGTGTGTGTGTAGCAGTGTCTGTGTTTATTGTGTTCAGGTTACCTTGTGTAGCTGCTCCAGATTCTCACTGTGTGTGTGTGTGTGTGTGTGTGTGTGTGTGTGTGTAGCAGTGTCTGTGTTTATTGTGTTCAGGTTACCTTGTGTAGCTGCTCCAGACTCTCACAGTGTGTCTGTGTGTGTGTGTGTGTGTGTGTGTGTGTGTAGCAGTGTCTGTGTTTATTGTGTTCAGGTTACCTTGTGTAGCTGCTCTCTAGTGGAGAAATAGGGTTATGTATTATGAGGTGAGGAGTAGCGGAAGCTGTGAGTCATGTGACCCTGCGAGAAAGAATAAAGAGAGTTTCTCTTTTGTTGAGTTCACCTCGCAAGCCTGGCTGACTTTGTATTTGTTTTATTCTGTCAGTAAGTTTATTCATTGGCTCGAACGCTACAATAACAGTGAACACAAAAATATTAAAAAGCAATACATCTCAATAATAATAATAATAATAATAATAATAATAATAATAATAATAATACAGCTCTCTATCTTCATATTGATTATTTTAGTTCTGGCAGCACTGTCCTTAGTTACCATTAAATTATTATGTTTTGCTTTTTAAAAGACTAAAAGGATGACTACAATAAGTTAGAAAGAAAGAAAGAAAGAAAGAAAGAAAGAAAGAACACTGTGTCCAGCACAGAGAGCCCTGAGTGACTCTCATACCTGAAAGAACACTGTGTCCAGCACAGAGAGCCCCGAGTGACTCTCACACCTGAAAGAACACTGTGTCCAGCACAGAGAGCCCCGAGTGACTCTCACACCTGAAAGCACACTGTGTCCAGCACAGAGAGCCCTGAGTGACTCTCACACCTGAAAGAACACTGTGACCAGCACAGAGAGACCTGAGCGACTCTCACACCTGAAAGAACACTGTGTCCAGCACAGAGAGCCCCGAGTGACTCTCACACCTGAAAGAACACTGTGTCCAGCACAGAGAGCCCCGAGTGACTCTCACACCTGAAAGAACACTGTGTCCAGCACAGAGAGACCTGAGTGACTCTCACACCTGCAGACCAGCATGGGGGAGCGCGGTGCTGGATGGAGTTGCAAAGTTTCAAAATAAAGAAAATATATGAAGTGCAGCGATCATGCTGTGTTTGTATAAATATATGCAGTGCAGCGATCATGCTGTGTTTGTATAAATATATGAAGTGCAGCGATCATGCTGTGTTTGTATAAATATATGAAGTGCAGCGATCATGCTGTGTTTGTATAAATATATGAAGTGCAGCGATCATGCTGTGTTTGTATAAATATATGCAGTGCAGCGATCATGCTGTGTTTGTATAAATATATGCAGTGCAGCGATCATGCTGTGTTTGTATAACTAAGCCACAAATATACTTTGCTGTGGTTTTGTTTTTTCATTTCTTTAACTGAGCTGCTCACATTGCAGTAGTTAAAACATCTGATTTGATTAGCAGGGCAGCAGCGCACACCTGTTGTTACTGCAGATAAAAAACAGGGAGATTTGAATGTCTCCATGACAACAGGGTTCCAGTACAGGTCATGTGTTGAGCAAGTTGGTTTCTACAGAATTAGCAATACTGATACAGGGCACAAATAGGTCCAAATAAAACCCCAGGGTTGAACTCCACTGACTCTACAATGGGGGCAGGGGGATTTTAAACCATGTTCTTAACCTGATAGATCATCAGGAGTGGCAAGACTGGTACAGCATTCAGTGTGATCCCTGTCTGGACAGTCATCATTGCAGAAACCCACTGAAGAGGTGCAATGAAGAGCAGATATCCCACCCAGTCACTGTGCATTATACATGGATAAGGACTGGAGTGCCATTGCTATGGATTTGTGGAGATGGTCGGGTCGGGATTGCAAAAATGTCAGGGTTTTAAATTTAGGCCAGAGCTGACCTTTCACTTTTACCTGCAACAGCACAGGCAGCCACACTGATAGGCTGCACCGTTACAGCGCTTGCTGGAGTTAAATAAACCAGAGACCCCTCAATACAACAATCATACAAATTATTACATAAGTGTGCAAATGCAAAACAATATACCACTGCACTGTATGTAATTAATGAACTGCTGTTCACAGTGACGGGACTCGCGTCCTAATACCTCTATCTCTCTCAAATAGAAAAGACGACAACTGGCTTAAAAGTACACTGCAGCAAGCCTCACACAAGTACACTGCAGCGAGCCTCATGCAAACACACTGCAGCGAGCCTCATGCAAACGCACTGCAGCGAGCCTCACACAAATACACTGCAGTGAGCCTCACACAAGTACACTGCAGCGAGCCTCACAAAAGCACACTGCAGCGAGCCTCACGCAAGTACACTGCAGCGAGCCTCACGCAAGTACACTGCAGTGAACCTCACGCAAGTACACTGCAACGAGCCTCACGCAAGTACACTG